>NC_133361.1:81468335-81525633 GCF_049309525.1 Garra rufa
AACTTAAAAATTTGGAGAAGCTAGAGTGGTTTAGTAGGTAAAGAAGGTATAACAAGTAGATGAGAAATTATGTATTTTTTCTGCAAGATAAAATTAAGCCGGACAGAAAAAGGTGGCGTCACGTCATTGACCCATTTCACACTTAAAAATCATTCAAGAAAGGAATTATTTTCTTACCTTTGCATTTGCAACGACACTCTTCATAGCTTCCGGTGTTTGGACGGAGAGCCTTCGTCTCCTGATGTCCAGATAAAGAACTACCAGACGAAAAGACAGCCAACACACTGCCCATTCTGAAACAGGACAGATGAGATTAGAGGAGGAGAACACGTTAACAAATGAACATGCAAATTCTTTGCTGAAATAATACAATGCAATAAGCAGTTTCCCAGTCAACAAATTTCCTCTGGGCCGGATCTAGCCCATACCAACAGCTAAAGTGTGGCCCAGATAAGTTTTGGTTCCTCAGCCCAAATCTGGTCCACATCTTTTTAGCCAGAACCAAGCCAAAGCAGTGCCATAACCCAACCTAAAATGAGCCAAATCATGAAAACAGATGTGGTTGAAATATGGATCTTATATGGTATTCTTATATGGCTGAATTCTTTAAAGGGCTATGGGCCATACGTGGACCACATGTGGCTGATAAATCAAAAGCCATAATTTAACCATATTTATGCCACACCTATTATTTATTTAAAATACCAATTACACAGTAAATCTTAAACACAAAATTGATTCACAGACATTTTTAATATAATAAAATTTTAATAACAGAAGTACAATACAGAACATTATTATTGTCTATTATTGTCAGTTTCCCTCAGCTCTCCTTCACCAGTGTCTCGCTCAGCATTGATCCTTACCTACACCTGCCATCAATCACCAGTTAGACAACTTCCAATAAACCATTGACAAACTCTTTACAAAGCAAACCCTTTACAAAGCTAATAGAACCTCTCATCTACACATAAAGATGTGATTAAAATTCAAAACTTTCGTAAATAAGAGCTCAATCCGTAGAGTTAGACTAGTTTTCTCTTCTGAAAACGGTTGAGATGCTAACAGACTTTTTTGAAGACTGTAAACTATTTCTATGAAGTAAATATTCAACAGAAGTGAGTCAAATACAAGTAAGAAAGGTGTCAGGAACAGTTGTATGTATTATTGGTGTAATTTTATGGACTAAACTCACCTCAGAACTGTGAAAAACGCAGCGAGAGAAGTCGTCTTCTTCTTTGACTGTTTCATGGCGGTTGGCAAACCAGCTGGATGGTGCATTTACCGCCACCAAGGAGTGTGGAGCGTTGATTGGGAGTTAGTGACAAAAAGGAGGGAGGAAGAAAAAAAAAAAGGATAATAACAATATTTTATACTGAAAATATAAGAGAAATGATAAAAAGTATTACTTCAATATAAGCCTATATTCTGTGGAACAAGCCGGTTTCTCTGAGGAAAGACAATATATTACAGACCCTGTGCATTTTTTAATATATGTGATACTGATCATGTCCTCCCTGCTGAAAAAAACAGCCTAGGCTGGTTTTAGCTTTTTTTTCACCAGGGCTTGGTTCCTGCATTGGTTAGTGATTCTGAAATCTTCTCTCTTTCCCTATTATACTTTGTACACTGAGTCAGTACATGTTCAACTGTTTCTGGTGTTCCACACTGTGCACAGTTACTGGATTCTCTTTTGTCTATAGCCTAACGTATAATGAGTGATTAAGGGATGTGTGCCCTATTAGAAGTCTAGTAATAATAGAGTCCTCCTTTCTACCTCCATAGTTATTTCTCCCAGAGCCCACTTTGTTTTGAATATTATATAAATGTCTCCCTTTTGCTTCATTATCCCAGCTCTTTTGCCATATTCTGTTTACAGCTGATTTAATTTTCCCTTAATTTCATTTTACTCAGAGGGGTATTGATGTCTATCTCAGAGCGCTTTAGAAACTTCTTGGCTGTCGGTCAAAATGAGAGCAGTGGCGGCTTTTCAAGCCGTTTGATGATGGGCTGCAGTTGTGACCGATCAGTCCATGATGAGGACGTGCAGGTGCTGTGCGTTTGTTGCCAGGGCGACGCTGATAAGCCCAAAGAGACTCGTCACACATTTTAATTAAAAAAAGAAAGAAAAAAAGAACAAATTATAAATCCTGAAGGTTGTGAATACCTGTGGCAGAGCAGACCTTACAATTCAAAATATACATTTATTTACAATTTATTTTTGGCTACATTCGCCATGGGGAAAATGGCTGAGGTAAAGCAAAGTTTGGAGAAGGGATAAGGAAAGAATGAGAGGAGGAGAGGAAGAACTGTGAAAGAATTCAGTGTGATGACTTCCTTTGTATAAAAAAAAAAAAAAAAAGAAAAAAACAACATTGTACATCAAAGTTCACATAAAGTATAAAAATCCTGGACATATTTGATGCCACAACTTTGGGCAGAAAGTTCAAATCCAGCAGTTCAAAACCTACTGGATTTGATCTTTCAAACACCGGGCAATGTTATTTAAAAATATATCATTTCCTAATGGGGTTAAATGAACTTGATCGTGCAAAAAAGAGCCAGGATCCCTACGCTTTATTTGACGATGATGCACAGTGCCTCCACCAATAGACACAACAAAGGAAGCCTTCACACTGTTTATAAAGCGCCAGGCTTTGTCCAGTTTTTTGGGATGTTCAGACCTCCACTGGCATGAATGATGGCAGAGAAGATGATTTTCATCTGCGGGAACTTCCTGTGGAGGTCTTGCAAGATCTGCTTGATTCCTGTGACCAGCTTCACACTCTTGATGTTCCCGAGGTCATTTCCACCAAAGGGAATCAAGAGGACATCTGGCACAGATCCTCCTCCAAGGCACTGATGGAAGAAGGGAAGGGGGATTCTCCAAACCATGCCTCCTCAACCAAACCACTGGACATGGGCATCCAGACCAGAAGATTGGTCCCGGTTTTCCTGACGCCGAATGTAGCTATCCCCAATGATGTATATTCTGGGTCCTGTTGATTGTAAAATAATAATATTAACAGTATCACCTTTCTAAGAAACTTTATGATGTGTTGTTTATTTTTAAATGTTATTTTTTTATAATTTACAAAGCTGTGGTGTGCTTTATGTTAGGAATACCTCAAAGTTTTATTTCGTCAAGTGTTTGTTTCAAAGTTCGGAAGATTTAATGTAGTTTTCTTTGCTGCAACTTGAGCACAGAGGCACACATTCTTGGTGATTCTTTCATGAAGAACAAATACATAGTTCCCTTCCGGAGGGAACTCTACGCTGCGTCCTGGTTCAGGACACTATGGGAACTGCCTTCGGCATGACCGGTTCTGAAACAAGGTATAGAACAACGACAGTGAACTTGACACTGGCCGGCGCCAGCCTGTGACATCATCAGGTGCCTGAGAGCACAACACCATCTTTTTGTCTTCAGAGTCCTCTGTTCTAAACGAGTGAGTACAGTGATGCCTAGAGAAAGAAAACTGTTTAGGAAGTGTGCGGATCCGTGTCAGAGAAATCTGACACTTGATAACGCACACGACCTTTGTTTGGTGTGTTTAGGTGTAAGAGCACGCGCGCTCGGCTCTAGAAGAGCGGAGCGCGTTCATTGTGAGAGTTTCACTTTGAAGAAACTCCGTTCTCGTCTGGCCCTTTTCTCGAGAGAATCGGGCCATCCATCTGCCCCACGCTGCTCCAGTCCCACCACAGCTGAGATTGCGGGGCTCACAGGTGGAGCTGGCTGACGAGTTTGAGAGAGCGTTTAATCGCCCGCGCACGTCAGCCGGAGACGAGGATGCGCTGCTAGCGGATGATGTGTTGTCTCTCACATCCTCCGGTTCTGCAGCGAGTGCTCTTTTGGCTTCAAGCCAGGGCGAGCAGGAGGTTGAAATGGAAACAAATATGAGCTCGTTTGAGCCCATGCAGCCTCTCTGCCCCGCATATGAAGAGTTGATGTCTGTTATGGACCGCGCGGCTGCCCGCTTGTATCTGCAGTGGAAGCCCGCGAGGGAAGAGGCCGCTCTCGGCAGACTAGACGAGCGGCTTCTTCCGGGCCATGACAAAGCCAACTTCTGTGAGCCTCCCATTCCTTCCTGATCTGCTTAAGAGATCGAGAGGGAATGGGACAGGCCATATTCAGCCCGCATTCACAGGCATCGGCATGTGAATCATGCTGATGTCGAGGGAATGCATGGGCGCGGATATGTGACGACGTCTCTCGCTGACGGTTGCGAACTATCTCTCAGAGCGAGGGACATCGACCCTGAAGGCTCCAAAAGCACATATGCGGCAGTGGCCGGTGCTCCTCTGCACACGATGGCAGTGTTGCAGAGGCGCACCAGGCTGATCTGCTAAAAGATCTGGACCGAGCCCCGGGGGTTTGCATCCCTTGCCGGTCCACGCCTCCAAGTCAAGTCAAGTCAAGTCACCTTTATTTATATAGCACCTTTTACAATACAGATTGTGTCAAAGCAACTGCACAGTATTTAAACAGCACAATAGTGTGTAAGTAACGCATTATTGTAACAATCAATTTTCAGTTAAAGGCAGTTCATCAATGAATTCAGTGATATCATCGTCAGTTCAGTTCAAATAGTATACGATATCGCTGGAAAGCGTCCCCAACTAAGCAAGCCAGAGGCAACAGCGGCAAGGAACCAAAACTCCACAGGTGACAGAGATGGAGAAAAAAACCTTGGGAGAAACCAGGCTCAGTCGGGGGACCAGTTCTCCTCTGGCCAGACCAAACAACAGTTTGTACCAATGTCTGATTGTAGAGAACTCATCAGGATCCTGTGGTGTAGCGCCGATGGCCGTCAAGGTTGGCGGGGTCTTTATTGATGGTCCGCCTTGGAGCTCATCTGGTTGACATCCACGGCTATTGAAGTCATCTCCAGGTGGTGATCCATGATCTAAGCTGGGTACGGACTGGATCCGGGGGACTGGAGTGACCATCTGATCCGGATACAGGTTGGGTCTGGTGGCTACGGTGACCTCGGAATAAGAATGAAACAGACTAATATTAGCGTAGATGCCATTCTTTTTACGATGCAACGAGTGCATCAGGTGTTATGGAAAGTGTTTTCGGTTCCGGTTGACCTAATTAATTCAGCCTAACAATCCTTTAACGGATTTGAATTATAGGAATGTGTTAATGTTTTATGTGTAAGCCAGGTTAAAGAGATGTGTCTTTAATCTAGATTTAAACTGACAGAGTGTGTCTGCCTCCCGAACAGTGTTAGGTAGATTGTTCCAGAGTTTAGGCGCTAGATAAGAAAATGATCTGCCGCCGGCAGTTGATTTTGATATTCTAGGTATTATCAAATTGCCAGAATTTTGAGAACGCAGCGGACGTGAAGGACTATAATACGATAGGAGCTCGTTCAAGTACTGAGGAGCTAAACCATTGAGGGCTTTATAAGTAATTAGCAAGATTTTAAAATCTATACAATGTTTTATAGGGAGCCAATGCAGTGCTGACAGAACCGGGCTAATATGGTCATACTTTCTGGTTCTAGTAAGAACTCTAGCTGCTGCATTTTGGACCAGCTGGAGTTTGTTTATTAAGCGTGCAGAACAACCACCCAATAAAGCATTACAATAATCTATCCTTGAGGTCATGAACGCATGAATTAATGTTTCAGCATTTGACATCGAGAGCATAGGTCGTAATTTCGATATATTTTTAAGATGGAAAAATGCGGTTTTGCAGATGCTAGAAATGTGGCTTTCAAAGGAGAGATTGCTATCGAATAGGACGCCTAGGTTCCTAACTGATGACGACGAATTTACAGAGCAGCCATCTAGTATTAGACTGTGTTTTAGGTCATTACTTGTGGAGGTTTTAGGTCCAATAATTAGTACCTCTGTTTTTTCAGAATTTAACAGTAAGAAGTTATTCGCCATCCAGTTTTTAATATCAGCTATGCATTCTGTTAGTTTTTCGAATGGATATGTTTTGCCGGGCTGCGAAGAAATATAGAGCTGAGTATCATCAGCGTAACAATGAAAGCTAACACCATGTTTCCTGATGATATCTCCCAAGGGTAACATGTAAAGCGTAAAAAGTAATGGCCCTAGCACTGAGCCTTGAGGTACTCCATACTGCACTTGCGATTTAAATGATACCTCTTCATTTATTGCCACAAACTGATGACGGTCAGATAAGTACGATTTGAACCATGCCAGTGCACTACCACTAATGCCTACATAATTTTCAAGTCTATTTAAAAGAATGTTGTGGTCAATAGTATCAAATGCAGCACTAAGATCCAGTAGCACTAATAGAGAGATGCAACCACGGTCGCTTGACAATAGCAGGTCATTTGTTACTCTAATTAGAGCAGTCTCAGTACTATGATATGGTCTAAAACCTGACTGGAAATCCTCACAGATACCATTTTTCTCTAAGAAGGAGCATAATTGTGAGGATACTACCTTTTCTAGTATCTTTGACAGAAAAGGGAGATTCGAAATTGGTCTGTAGTTAATTAATTCATAGGGGTCAAGTTGTGGTTTTTTAATGAGTGGCTTAATAACAGCTATTTTGAAGGTTTTGGGGACATATCCTAATGATAGTGACGAATTAATAATATTCAGAAGAGGATCTATGACTTCTGGAAGTACCTCCTTTAGTAGCTTTGATGGAATAGGGTCTAACATACATGTTGTGGGTTTAGATGATTTAACAAGTTTATACAATTCCTCCTCTCCTATAATAGAGAATGAATGGAATTGTTCCTCAGGAGATCTACAACGCACTATCTGATGCGATACTGTAGCGGGCGGCTGTATGGTTACAATTTTATCTCTAATAGTGTCTATCTTGGAGGTAAAGTACGTCATAAAGTCATTACTGCTGTGCTTTTGGGAAATGTCTAAACCTGTTGCTGCTATATTTTTAGTTAATTTAACCACAGTATTGAACAAATACCTAGGGTTATGTTTGTTTTCTTCTAAGAGAGATGAAAAGTAATCCGATCTGGCAGTTTTTAATGCTTTCCTATAAGATAAATTACATTCACGCCAAGCAGTACGAAAAACCTCTAGTTTTGTTTTCCTCCAGCTGCGTTCCATTTTTCGTGCTTTTCTCTTTAGGGCGCGGGTATGATCGTTATACCACGGTGTTACACTGTTTTTCTTAATCTTTTTTTAGGCGCACTGGAGCAACTGTATCTAAAGTGCTAGAAAAGAGAGAGTCCATAGTTTCTATTACATCATCAAGTTTTTCTGAGCTATTGGATATGCTGAGGAATTAAGATAAGTCAGGAAGATTACTTACAAAGCAGTCTTTTGTAGTAGAAGTGATGGTTCTACCGTATTTGTAGCAATGAATTGAATTAACAGTTTTAGCTATCTGGATTATACAAGAGACTAGATAATGATCTGAGATATCGTCGCTTTGCTGCAGAATTTCAACGCCATTAACATCAATTCCATGTGACAGTATTAAATCTAGAGTATGATTTCGGCAATGAGTAGGACCTGACACGTGTTGTCTAACCCCAATAGAGTTCAAAATATCTATAAATGCTGTTCCTAATGCATCTTTTTCATTATCAACATGGATGTTAAAATCACCCACTATTAAGACTTTATCTGCGGCCAGCACTAATTCGGATAGAAAATCAGCAAATTCTTTAATAAAGTCTGTATGGTGCCCTGGTGGCCTGTATACAGTAGCTAGCACAAACGTCACAGGGGATTTATCATTAGTACTTGTTTCTCTGGATAATGCTAAATGAAGCACCATAACTTCAAACGAGTTATAATTGAAGCCCGTTCTCTGAGAGACATTGAGAATACTGCTATAAATAGTAGAAACACCTCCTCCTTTACCTTTTAGACGCGGTTCATGTTTATAACAGTAATCTTGGGGGGTGGACTCGTTTAAAATAATGTAATCGTTTCTGTCAAACAGAGCACATCTAGGTTATGATCAGTGATCATATCATTTACTCCACCTAAACACCGGGGGGAAACCAGGCCCGTCCTGGCCCAAGGGCCAGAGACGAGGCCAGGTCGCCAGTTTGGGGCTACCTGCCCCTTCCTTTTCCCCTTGACTCCGGGGCTGGGCCAACGATGAGACCTAGGCTCCATCTGTTGGCCCGGTATGTGAACAGTAAAGACACTTTAATAAAATATTCAAGCGTGTATGTGTATGTTTTCTTTTGTCTACCAGCTCCGCTTGGGTGTTTACTATTGCAGTTTCGAGCTCCTCTTGAGTTCTACTGCCACCAAGTGCCGAGTGTAGCCAGGTCTCCCCTCGTTTTATAAAAGAAAACAGTGTGTAGAGACCTCCACTCGTAGAAACCCCCTCGTGGGTTAAGTGTTGTCAGGTTTTGAAACCTCCGCTCTTTTTGCATGAGTGTGGTCAGGTGCCTTCCCTGTGTATTTTCATATACACATATGTGAGACCTCCACTCCTGGGAGTTTGTGTGCTAGGGTGAATAGAGCGTTGTCAAGGCTCCCTCTCTGAGAGAGAGGTGTTTTACTGGAGCCTCCGCTCTCTTTAAAAAGCCCCGCTTTGAAGTAGAATTGAGTGTAGCAGGCCTAGGAGGCCTCCTCTCTGTGAAGTCCTCTGTGAAGAGAGACATATAAAGATAATACTTCTTAGCGCTGAATGTGGCAGGTCATTTTTAGACCTCCATTCATGAGAGCTTTTTACTGGGTCGAGTGTTGCTAGGCTCCCTCTATGTGAGGTGTTTCTGTTAAGCCTCCACTTCCCAGAAATACAGGCCGGGAGAACACAAGGTTAAGGCAGCTTGTGAACTCTTTCCGTGGACCTGTCACTACAAGCGTTGAGTGTAAAACAAAGTAGGCCTCCCTTCCATGAGAGGGCGTGTATTCCAAGGCCTCCACTCGATAGAGCTTCCTCAGTTGAGCGTCGTCAGGCTTGTTATGTTCGAGAGCTTAAAGCCTCCCTCACTGAAAGCTCCGCTTCCGGGTTCTGCTATCACCCGGGATAATACAGGTGTCTTTCTCGCGAAACGCTTAGAGCACCTTCTTAAATCCACGTTAGTGGTGTTTGCTCACGCAAGTCTTTGAGCACTCTCTGAAATCCACGCGAGTGGTGAGTGCACTACTCAGGCACTTCACTAAAATCCATACTTATGGTAAGGTTCCTCCCGTGTCAGGCCTCCCCTCGCCTAGAGCGTTTTACCTGAGGCCTCCACTCTGAAGAGTTTCCTAGGGAGAGCGTCGTAGGCCTCCTCTCGCTTAGAGAGTCATTCTGCTGAAGCCTCCCCTCTCCAGAAGCTCCGCTTTCAGGCTCCGCTATCGCCTAGAGACTGCAAATCTGGTGATCCTCGCTATGCTCAGGACACCTACTCAAAACCACATTTGTGGTGTTTGCTCACACGAAGTCTTTGGGCATTCTCTAAAATCCATGTGAGTGGTAAGTGCACTGTTCAGGCACTTCACTAAAATCCATACTCATGGTAAGGTCCCTCCCGTAAAGGCAGGTTCCTTTCTCCCATGGACCACGCAGGGTTCCTCCGTGTCCATTCTCTGAGCTGGTTTTTCTCAAAAACCTTTTAGTTTTCCAGCTCCAATCCAGATAGCGCTGCTAGCAGGATCGAGTGTCGGGCCTCCTCAGGCCTCACTCTCCAGAAGAGCTCCAAAATGAAGGTATTTCTGTCGCACAGGCTAGTCAGCCTCGCGGATGACCTTCAAGGCTAGAGTGTAGCTAGGTCTTGAGACCTCCACTCTCAGAGTTCTTCCTTGCTAAGCACGGAGGTGTGTTAGGCTCCCTCTTTAGAAAGCCTCCACTCTCCAGACTCCACTCAGGCAGTACTGTCGTTTTGGCTGTTCAGCTTCGATGAACGCCTGCAGTGTTGAAGTGTAGTAGGTCTTGGGACCTCCACTCTTAGAGTCCTTCTGCTGCTCGCAGAACATTGCTCAGAGTCCTTCGTTACCTCCAGAGGCTCACTAGAAATAGGCGGTCCGACTGCACAGGCTATTCAGCCTCGCGGACCACCTCTGGTGTTGGGTGTAGATAGGTCACTGACCTCCATCCTTAGAGTCGTCCTCTGCTGGGTGCAGAGTGGTACCAGGCTTCTTTCTTACCAAAGCCACCACTTTGCAGAAACTCCACTCAGGTAGTTCTGCAGCACAGGCTATTCAGCCTCAATGACTACCCCCAGGTTTTGAGTGTAGAGGCGCCACGGCACCTCCATTCTTAGAGTTGCACCCTGGAAGGCACAGAGTGTTGCCAGGCTTCCTTTCGGCGAAGCCTCCACTCCTCGGGAAATCTCCACTTAGACAGGCCTGCTGCACAGGCTATTCAGCCTCACACGCCATCGTCAGTGTCTAGTGTAGTTAGGTCATGAGACCTCCACTCTGTAGATTCCCTCTGAGCAGAAGCTCCACTCGGGTAGTTCGGGTTGCATAGGCTATGCAGCCTCACTGAATACCCCCAGTGTCGAGTATAGGCTTTTTCCTCCGGGCGTGAGTGTAGCCAGGTCTCCCCTCACTGAAGGGCTAGTGAGACCTCCACTCCTATGAGCTGGTGGACTGAACGTTGTCAGGTTTCCTCTCTTTTTAGAGTCTTCTGTGAAGCCTTCGTTCTCCAGAGGCTCCGCCTCCAGTACTTCTAGGCGTGAGTGTAGCCAGGTCTCCCCTCACGGCAGGGTTATTTGAGACCTCCACTCCTAAGAGCTAGTGGATGGAATGTTGTCAGGTTTCCTCTCTTTTCAGAGAGTCTTTTATGAAGCCTCCATTCTCCAGAAGCTCCGCTTTCAGTACCTTCAAGCGTGAGTGTAGCCAGGTCTCCCCTCACTGGAGGGTTATTTTGAGACCTCCACTCCTAAGAGCTAGTGGATTGAATGTTGTCAGGCTTCCTCTCTTTTAGAGAGTCTTTTATGAAGCCTCCATTTTCCAGAAGCTCCGCTTCCCCATCTATACCTGTAGCACTGAATGTTGTCAGGTCCCTAGAGCAGGCGTTCGCCCTGCCGAGACCTCCATTCCCTAAACTCCGCCCCTTATGGTCAGGGCGTTTATGAGCTCCTTCACTTAGAGAGCTAAGTGTAGTAGGCTTCCTCTAGGCCTCCACGCTTGAGAGTTACGTGCACAGGTAGCCGGGCTAGCCGTGGCAGGTCACTGGGCCCCAGCGACTCTCGCTGATGCAGGGGTGATTTCCTTCTTGACTCCTCATTCAGTCAGTTTGATCACCTATCCCTCGGCATGGCGGCGGTTGGTATAAGCGTTCCCACAGTGTCCTGAACCAGGACGCAGTGTAGAGTTCCCTCCGGAAGGGAACGTCTCGGGTTACGTATGTAACCTTAGTTCCCTGAGGACAGGGAACGAGACGCTGCGTCTCAGGGCCATGCCTCGGGCCCTGCACAGACCTCCGTCCGACAAAAAGATGGTGTTGTGCTCTCAGGCACCTGATGATGTCACAGGCTGGCGCCGGCCAGTGTCAAGTTCACTGTCGTTGTTCTATACCTTGTTTCAGAACCGTTCATGCCGAAGGCAGTTCCCATAGTGTCCTGAACCAGGATGCAGCGTCTCGTTCCCTGTCCTCAGGGAACTAAGGTTACATACGTAACCCGAGACGTTTTCCATCCACTGATTTTTAAGCACACCGTTTTCATTGCCATGTTTATCGGTACTTCATTTTGAAGTGATGAGCTCTAATGTACATTAAACACTGAAATGCCCCAGGATTCAAAGGTCTTGTTAAGGAAAGCCGGCATGCTTAAAATAGAAACCTTTATGGAGCTGTTTTAAAATGGTGATGTAGATGCACTTTTTTAAAATTACAGATTAAACCATAATAGATAAAACCTTCATAATAATAGAGGTATGCAGTTGTTGTTGCTTCCGGGAGGATTGAATATAGCTAGGAAAACAAATAACTAATAAAACTTAAGTTTGCTTATATCATTCTTGATTTAGAAGCTTTACTTTTTTATGTTAACAGTTAGTTGTACTTACTTTTGGCCTCTGTGGTGGCTGAGATACTTGGTAATGCCATTTCTACTCCTAAAATAATGATAAAAATTAAACCAACAATCAATTCAAATAGTTTATATGAGAAAAAATGAATGCATGTGCTCGCTATAGACTGTATGATTTTATGTAACAAATTAGCCTGCATGAATTAAAGAACATTTGCTGTCCCACACATTGTAGTACTAGTTAATTTTAAATAATAAAAAACAGCCTATGTCATACTTAAAAATAAATAAATAAATAAATACCCCAAAATAAGTTTTTAAATTTAAGTCGTTACCCTGATAGCACACATACATCTCAGAGATGTCTATTTGACGTCTGCATTTACATCCGTAAGACGTAGTTTGCTCATCTGCAATACGTCTATTAGACGTTTCCTATCTATTAGATGTCTTTAAGATGTTTATGAATTAGAATGTATGTAAAACCAGCAAAACCAGACTAGGCTGGTCTCAGCTGGTTTAAACTGGAAATAGCTGTTTTAGCTGGTGGTTTACCAGCCTGACCAGCCTGGAAAAGTGACCAAAACCCCTCTGAAACCAGCCTGCTGACCAGCCAACTAGCCTAGGCTGGTTTTATCTATTTTTTTTTTCAGCAGGGCAATTTTTTGATTATCCAGGAACGACATGATACCAAGATGGTGACGGCCGAATCCCGCCCACTATGAGCTTTCAAAATTGCTTTTCAGAACCTACGGGTGACGTCACGGACACAACGTCCATACTTTTTACTGCAGTGTTGTGTACCAGTTTCATACCATTCAAGGTGAAGAGGAGATGGTTCGCTCTGGCTGCTGCACTTCACCTGGCCCTCAGCACATATGTGACCTATGTGTGTGGTCCATTATGAGCAGTGTTGCCACAGTTACTTTAAAATAGTAATCGAATTACTGACTACTGATTACTCCTTTCAAAAGTAACTTAATTTCTTTACTGATTACTTTATTTTAAAAGTAACTAAGTTGGATTACAAGTTACTTTATTAGTTACTTTCAGCTGCTGCCAATAACACCCCCCCCCCCATTTACCCTCCTCAATTATCTTGTATAACCACTGCCAGGCTCTACAACCACGTGCAGTGTTGTGCCATCTCAAACACCAAAATGTTTTTTCCTCTTGCAGTCTCATTGTCAACATCACTTGGTCATGCAGTTTTTCTTCACTGAAATGTTTGCTAAGAATCAAAAACAGTTATATGTATTCATGAGACAATCTATTTATGAGCATAATAGCTTCGAAATGTTTTGTAACTACAAACGTACTTTTCAAAATCAAACTAAAATTACAACACTCAATACGTTACATGCATGTCTTCGTTCAGTGTACTCTATAAAGTAGAACTTAAAATTTTTTTGTGAAGCATCTAATGTCAAAAACTGACCTACCATTGCTATGAACCTCCCACGGCCATATTTGAGACCCAGTGCTCTCTCCAGTCAGGGAATGCTCCGCCACAGCTACATCAATGTTAGTGGCAGAGTCTAGTACAAGACCATTGTATTTCTCTATCTCTTGAAGAAGGAGCCTTTTGTCTTCTGCCAGCTTCCTTTGAAGGCGGTGGCGAAGCTTGCTGCTGTCTAGAAGGACAGGAGGTACAGGTGTCGAGGTTTGAGACAGCACTCTTCAATAAATACAAAAAATATATATACTGCACCCCAAATTTTTTTTTGATGAATGTTAAAAAAGATAATTGAAGTATGTGAAAATTTCAATTTAGATTTACAAACGGGAAACTCAGAGATCCATTGAGTAACATTTAGGGGATAACATACAATCCTGAAAATAAAAATGCTGTGCTTTAATTACTTTGGAATGGGCAGTTTCTTATCTAAATATAGTCCCCTTTCACGAAAGCCGCCATGTTCCTAAGGTAGCCCACAACAGACAAACAAACACTGGCTCATCCTACAGACTGGACATTTAAAGCACAGAATTTAATGATTAAGCTTAAGTTTCAGTAAATGATGTGCTAGTTACAGATCTGGCCATTTAAAATGCGCGCGGGAAGTAAAGTGGTCACGTGTGATGCTGGTGTATTGTGAGGGATCCTAGAAAATGCTCTGACACAGGAAAGACATGATCAGTAGGGGGCAGTCATGTAACGCACTGGACTGGAGCGGCAGCAAACATCGCTGCAAAGACTCTTTTGTACGGTAACCTGGAGGGGATACCTTCGGTTCTCTTATGTTTGTCGTGGCCACGACATATGAACTCGTGGGAACGTCATATTACTTTTTGTCGTTGCCACGAGATATTAATTCTTGGGAATGTCATATTAACTCGTGGGAACATCATATTATGTCGTGGCCACAAGATCATTTTGTCGAGGTAACGAAATCCTTATGTTTAATGCATAAACAAACCTGCGTGACCATAACCCAGGATTATCAGAGATAGGTTTATTAATATTTTTTTATTTTGAGTTAAGAAATGATTAAATTAATTGTTATAGAAATGAATGCAATATTAAGTTATTATATTAACAATAGGCAATGCTGTATATGCGAATGCTGTCTGTGCGCGATGTAGACAGCATTCAAAAATTTATCCTGAATAAATATTACATAAAGTACTTCAAATTAAATAGCCCTGCAAGAAACATTTTATGCATCCTAAAGTCTTATCCATTAATTGATCCTCTTTTTTTCTGTAATAAATTTATTATTCGTTTATATTCATTATTTCCCCCTTAATTTCGATCTCTTAACATTCTGAATCTAAATGATAAATGTTGACATGCCATTAAAGCTTTGATTATGCTATATGGCTGGGATTTTTACTGGAATGCAGTGTATAGGTTGAATTTAACATATATATATTGTGAATATATATATATATTCATTTTTTTAGTCTAATTATAACCTATATAGTGTTTCATTGTCGAGTGAATCATTCACGTTCCATTTGTAAATCGTATGGTCACACACGGGCATTAATACAATCATAAAGTCAAAACTTTATTGGCATAATTGTCGTTTACAATATTTGCTAAATATATGGCAAATAGCATATACAGAAAGTTATTTAGGTTAAGCAATTCACAATAAAGAAAAAAGTAGATAGCTCTAATTCACTTATTATTATTTATTATTATTATTATTATTATTATTAGGTTATTATTATTTAAATAACTGGTTAGGGGTATTTATTTTTAACGCCTGACAATTATGCCAATAAAGTTTTGACTTTTTGATTGTATTTATCCCCGTGTGTGACGATAAATGAGCATGTTTTCATTTACAAATGAAACTACGTGAATGATTCATTCCTCAGTAAAACAGTTTAGTATTTATATAGTCTAGTCTATTAATTAGACGAAACAAAATAAAATATATGTTCAATTCAACCTTTAAACTACATTCCAGTAAAAATCATTCATATAGCATACGTCAAGCATTTACAGAATCATTTTCATGAACGTTAAGTAAAGTGAGCCAAATTAAGGGGGGGGAAACGAATATAAACGAAAATAAAAATATATACAAAAATAACAGGCTAATAAAAATAATATTAGTAATAGTAATAATAATGATAATTCTAAAAATATTAATACAAACACAGAAAAAAGACTTTCAGTTAATAGAAGGAATGTAGGCCTATTTTATGTGAAGATTAAATTATTTCCAAATGAAACTACGTGAATAATTCACTCTTCAATGATTTGTCTATTAATTTGTCTATTAACAGCATTGAGCGCACGTTCAGCACAGCTTGGAAGGGTTCCGTGTTTAAAGCTTGCCACAAAACACTGGCAAAAGTAAATACGATGACTGTCTAATAGTAAGGAGATATTTTAATTATTTATTTAGAAACTACTGTTTTCTGAGTCAGTGATGATGCAGTTAACAGTCCTCCTCATATCCTTGTTGGACTCGCGCCTTTAGAGAGAAATGCATCTCTACGGACTAGCTACATAATAAAAACAGTTTTTGTTTTCTATTTGTTTTTTTCGTTGAGTAGTAATTTAAGTCTTTCTACATATTTATTTATCATGTCTGACAAAAAATAACGGTTAAATATTTTCCACTGAAAAAAATGTAACTGATCGAGCTTGAGCCTTCATGTCCTAAAAATGTGTTTTGCACTCTCGCACAAACGATTGGATATGCACCTAATAGCGCATATTTATATCTATTATTATTTATATCTTTTATTTTACATCTATGGATTTTATTTTAGCCAATTCGTGATTTGAGAAGGCAAATTGAAACACAGAGTAGGTCAACTCACTGTCTGCCGCTTGGTCTTTAAGAAACAAAAAGCTTACGTTTAATGAACAAAAATGCTCCATTTTTTTTTTTTTTCTAAATTAACTTAATAAAAAGGAAACGAAATTATAAATACTTTGCCGTTACATACAGAATGAATTACCGATTATGGCGACAGATATTGAAACAACAGACATAACAAATACTGTCCAAATAGCCCTCTTTGTGCAGGGTTTGGCCACAGAATGTTGTTCCTTGCGCCACCTGGTGGATATTATATGAAGCGCAACAACGTTTTAAAAAAATCAGAAAAAGCCCCTGCAGGCCGACGCGTGGCCTCGTGTGCCGAATTGCAGGCTGCCGTGTGAAAATAGACGCATTTTTAATGGCCAGATCTGTAGGTGCCTGTGTGTGTGTTTTTGTTTTTTAAATCTTAAGGATTTTTTGTTACTTTTACATACAGTAATTAAAGGGGGCATAACACACAGTTTCACCCAATCTCATGGTAATCTTGAGTACCTATAGAGTAGTACTACATCCTTCATATCTCCAAAAAGTCTTTGGTTTTATCATACAGCTTTACGATTCTCTCCGAAAACAGCCGAGCTCCTGGAGGCGCGCTGTGGGCTGAGCTAAAGATTGACGAGCAGCCACTCGCCGATTGCCAACAAAACGCATACATTTGCTGTCGTTTCACTTCCCAGCTGCAGTTCTGAATCATGAACGGTATCTTTTCTAGCTGGGACCTCTCCATCTTTCCGTATCAAACGATGTGTAAATCCAGCGTCTAACTGGGCCTTGTTCATAAAACAATGTTTTGTCAACAAACACACTTGCAAAACTCCTTCTTTTTTTTTTCCTGGAACAACAAACTGCATCTACTGTTCATGTAACGCTGGGTTCTTTGGGAAGCTGAGCAAGGTTATTTTTGCCTTCAACCAGAACCACACTTCTTTAGAGACATACTTTCCGAGTGAGACCCGTGTAGCCGAATGAAGCGCGTCGATGGTGGCGCTCTTCCGGGAGAAATGCCTATACAAGGAGTTCCACCCTTCAGGACGTCACGAAGAGCCATGATTAAAAAAAAACTTTCCGAAACTTGTAAAAAAAAAAAAAAAAACAGAAGTGTGTATTTGGCACAGAAATACTCTGTTATATGCCAAATTGTTTGTTTGAAACTTTGGCCATGTTCAACTCTTTAACACTGTTAAGAACTTAACATACATGAAAAAGCATTTAAATAATAAGATACACATACCCAAACAATAAACACTCCAATATGATGCACAGTGTGTTCATGTTAAGTTTATTGTGCAATGATTAATACAGCACATTATGAATTTAACTCATAATCATAATCAAATCAAAAGTAAATATTACTGAAAGTTGAAAAATTGTAAATGTCTTTCAGCAAAATCACTGGCATTTTATAATATAGAATGCATTTACATTTGCATTTATGCATTTTGCAGACGTGTACATTGCATTAGACGTTTGATCTTGCTTTCTCTAGGAATTGAACCCATTACCTTACCATTGCTCACACCATGACCTACAGTAATCTATTTCACTACCAACTGCTTAATATAAGTAAAACACTAACCAATTTTATTTATAATCATAAAGCAATACACACATTTCACACGTTTTTAAGTAGTTCATACTTGAAAATAAAGTAAATTTGAGATATTGATCATGTAATGTAAAAAGCTTAAGATTTGATGCAGTCAAATAATCATGCTAATGAAATATTTTAAGAAATATGCTCACTGATAATCACTAGTGCTTTCAGAATTCTACACCCCAGTGTGCCTCTCAGTGATACTACTTCTTTTTTTCACAAAACTTCCTTAAAGTTGCATAACCCCTCATCAGCATCATGAATATCGCCATGGTCATTTTCTTTAAATACTTCTTTAAAAAGGAATATAGATACTTGCAAAATCCAGTTTCTGATTTATTATCAGGTTCCTCTGCCCTTTCTCTGGTGTCTAGTTTAACTACTTGCAGTTCAGGTCTTTGCTGGGCTTCTCTTTGTGCCTCCTGCAAATCATTATTGGTGCAGTTGATGCCACCATTTTCTGTCTCTCTCTCTCTCATCTCATCTTGCTCTCTCTGTATCCCCTCATTAACGTTTTCCTGTTCAGACCTCTTTTTTTGTTGAGCTTCTATCTCTGCTCTTTTTTTCTCCTCTTGTCTTTGTTTCTCCTCTTGTAGTTTTCTCTGCTCTTCCTCTTTCCGTCTCATCTCTTCTTCCTCTTGTCTAAATTTCTTAGCATCTTCAAACATCTCGTTACTGTAGTATCCTCCTCCATTTTTCTCTATCATTGTGTCAATCTTCTGCATTAGTTCTTCAACCTGTTCTCTGTTATTCAAATCTCTGTTGTTAAAGACGTGATATCTGCCCCCACACTGATCAACTAGACGTCTTAATCTACTGTTCTCCTCAATGAGTTCCTCTATGGACCTTCCTTCTAGCTGATCTCCATGAGTGAAGAGAATGATGGAGTATTTTAACACTTCTTCACCAAACAACATCTCAATCATTTGAGGAATCTGCTGCTCCTGCTCAGTGAATCTGTCATTTACTCTGAAAAAAATGAGAAAAGCGTGCGGTCCAGGGCTGGATAAATAAACACTCCTTGCTATCTCTATCATTAACTCCTCAGGTTCTAACGATGTGTCAAAGAATCCAGGAGTGTCAATTACAGACACAGATCTGCCTGAAATAGTGGCTTGCCTCTCCAAGCACCTTGAGGTTACTGAATTTGTGCTTAGTGAAGATTCAAACGCTTCCTGTTCCAGTATAATATTTCCAGCTGCACTCTTTCCTAAACCACTTTTACCCAGAAACACAATTCTTCTGGAGAAGTGACTTTCGACAGGAATATCCTGGTTGTTGACAGAAATTCTTTTCAGTCCACTTTTTGACACTGTATAAAAAATAAAAGCAAACAGATCACAGAATCACTCACACACTTTTTAAAGCAACATTAATTTTAAATACTGTGCCATTGTGTACCTATATTAATATACTAGATATCTGAAAGTTAAATGCTAAATAAAATAAAAAGCTGAAGGAAGATAAATTCCTGCATCACTAATGTGATCAATGGATAAAACATCCCCTTTAAATTTAGTTCAAATATACTCACATTTCTCTATTTTCCTCTGCCAAATTTTAGAGAACAGAAAATTTACTTGGTCATCACTTTCTTCGGTTTTGTTGTTGAATATCTGCCATCTGCCCTCATATTTTTCAACAAGTCTCCTGAAGTATTCATATTCATAGATGAATTCATTTATGGTCTTGTTTTCTTCCTCCAGTTCATCTCCTCTGGTGAAGAGAATCCAGGTGTTTTGGATGCGCTTTGCTCCCAGCAGCTCCTCAATCTTCTCAAAAGTTTCTTTCTCTTCTTCAGTAAATCTGCCAGGCTGGAGAACCAGCAAAAAGGCACACAGGCCTGATTCACATTTCTGAAGAACTTCTTCATATTTCCAAAGCTCTTCCTCACTCAGCTTTGGACCAGAAAATCCTGGTGTATCATAAACAGTGATCGGTAATCCACAAACTTCACCGACTCCCACAGCTACATCTTTTGTAACAGCAGTGGAGCTTTTCTCTGATTTGAAAGCTTGTCGTCCCAGTATTGTGTTTCCTGATGAACTCTTCCCAGATCCAGTTTTTCCCAGTAACACCAAATTTAAACACACATTTGGTTTTATGCTCGTTTCCCCCATTTTTATTTTGTAGCCTAGAAATAAAATTAACATGGTGAAAAAAAGAAAGAAAAAAAAGGCTACACATGGTCAAAAATGGTAATAGTAGTTTCTAATTAGATGCAGGATAAAGAAAGGCTTTGAAAAATATTCTGGGGAAATTATTCTTAATTTATGTAAGAGTTAAATTTGCAGTGTGCAATGATCAGTTGGTGTGTCATATGAGTATGCCTATGGTAGTATGTAAGGTAAGTTGTTGCTAGGCAGAATCCATGTTCATACTTTACAGACTGTACATGTTTAGACTCAACAGATATAATAAGAACAATAATGTTTATCAATTTTCAAATTATGACTATCCAACTTTCATGCTTTCTTTTAAACTTTCAAATCATATTTGCTTCAAAGTGGTTCTTTGATTGCATGAATTCATGTATGTTTATCTCTGACTATCGTCTATGTTGTCTCTGCAACCTGGCATGTTATAACTTATGAGCACATACATCTGCAAAAATATAACAGAATCTTGCGAATAATAATAATTTTTTATAATAAAGGGTAAAAATGTGTTCAGTAGTTGTTAATCTCACCTGTCTGAAGAAGATGTGTTAAGCTGCACTTGCTGGTGTCTTGCGTTTCTTACAGCAGGTCTGACAGATGTACGGAGATGAATGCTTTCAATTTCACTCGTTCCATCACTTTCAAGAGTCTTGGAAGGCGGAGCAAATCCACTGATATTGATCTGAGATTTGAAGCATGAAATGAGGAAGCAGTCTGCGCATTCAAAATATGTAAAACAAAATAACATGTAGAATCAACTGTAGGCGTTTACACTTGTTTTCACATAACTGAGGATAGCTAATTATTAAATTAGATATTATATAAAAAAAATATATTTTATCAAGACCACAAAAAATTGTTGGTTTAGGATGCAGACCAGATAAATGTTACTATTTCGTAAGTTTTAGCATCTTAAAATCAAATTTTAACAAGTTAAACATTGTTAATTAGCCTTTTTCACACTTCCGTGTTTATGGCTTCCGGATTGCCGCTTGCAGGGTAAAAGTTTTTCCGGTGACAGCAGCAGCCGTACTTGAGTAAGTTTGGGAATCAAAGTCTATTTTTACAAAATAGATACTATAATATACGATAAACACCAGTGTTTTACTCTAAAAATAGCAAAAATTTCTTCAAAAACTTTGTGTCAGCTTCGGGTCATCACAAATACTTTGTTTATTTAATTCTGAAGGTTGGCACTTATAATACAGTAAACACTGATTTAGAGAGCTCTCTAATGGGCATTGTTACTTGTAAGAATTTAATTACAGAACTCTCTAATTCAATTCTTACTAGTAAAAATGCAATTACGACTAGGAACGCTGGGGATGTTTTAAGCTAAAACGGCTTGCCATAGGCAACTCTCACCGATCTGTCTCTACTGCGCCGCATAACACGCCTATTGCTTTGTGGACACGTGACTTGTTCGCGCACTAATGGATTCCCTGTAGAAAAAAAAACCCCACCGGAATTTTAGAAGAATCTGAGTAATGTCGTCATCAGAACAAACTCCAGAAACACAAGGTAAGCTATTTATACAAGACTAGACGATTTGAGAAACTATATAATTTTGTTCTCTCTGCAGAATCTCTGTGTTCACTTTCGTATCAGATTACAGATTTACTTTCGATTTCTCCCGTTTGGGGTTTCTCCCTAAATGTAATTAACTTCAAAACTGTAGTGAAATAAGTGTTAAAGATACACAGGTCAAAATGTTCTGTTGTAATCATTTTGTACTGCAGCAAGCAGTACAACATAAATGAGCAGAGCTATGACTTTCTGATCTTTTCTATGCCACTTTCTGCTGTACAGTATTACAAGAATTCACCATTAGATGCCACATGTGGTTTTAGTGTTGTTTTTGTGTGGCATTAACAAAATATTTAAACAGCTAAATATGACAGGAGTACCATATCAATTTCTATATACCAGAGAGGAACTTGGTATGTTTATTGTTCTTGTGTGATATTTCCAAAACAATGACATCTAGCTGACAGAAATATAATGCAAGTGAGTACAGTATATCAAATACAGTACTGTGAATGTTTTAATGCTACTATAAGATCTAAATTAATATATGATTAAAAAATGTCAACCTGTAATTAACTGCTCAAGTATTTTACAATATAAACAACCTCATTCTCTGATCTCACTTTATCAGAAATGAAAATTTAATAAAATACAAATAAATTCCCTAGCACAGTTTTATTAATTTACAACACACACTGCATGTTTTCCATGTCACCTTAATCAAACACACCTGATTCAGATAATCAGCTCATTAGTAGATACTCCAAGACCTGAAATGTCACACAAAGGAGAGATGCAAAATGTGCAGTGTTGGGGGGCCTCCAGCAGTGCCAGCCCATCCAATAGAGTGGGGGAACTATGACGTAACTTTGTAGGCTAAAACCGGGAAGCGAGTTAGCATTTTAGCACTTACGGTTCCATCTTCTCTAAGTCAATGGGTTTTTTGAATTTTGATTAAATCCCTTATAAGGTATGTGCTTAACACAAGCTCAAGATACTTTCACGTTTTATTGTAAGACATAAAACACACCAGTTACACCCCACTCCTGATTTTTTTTTATAATGTTACGTTTCAAGTTGCTAAATGGGACTACAGGCGCTGTCGGAGACATTGAAAGTCATCACGCAGAACATTTTATCAATTTATGTGTAGTATGTAGTATAATTGTAGTACAATTAATTGTAGAATAATAACCAAACTGAGTTAGTTCCCCGTGTTTTATATTATCTTTAGACAGTATTTTTTTGTTTGTTTATTTGTTTGTTTTGCTTAGCCCTGATTCCGAAATGCAACTAATAGTTTTGTATGGAAGATTCTCATTTAATTACTGATGTAACCAGCGGAGACTCTGGGTTCATACCATGAGGTAAATTAATTTTACTATTATTCCATGTAAACACAACGATTACAGGCTTTTCATTGTCGCAGTGAAACTTTACTGATGCATAGTGCTTGAAGCCACGTTAAAATTAAATGTTTACAGCCACATGAAGCTGTTAGAAAGAAGAAAGATTGAGGATTTTCTAGAAGCACGGATAAAATAACATTTTGTGTAACGACTCCAACAAAACGATAGCTGGAACATGGTACTTTATTCACTAAAATAAATGTAATCTTACCATAATTAAAAACTTGCTCACTCTGCTGTTATTTAATAATTTCATGCACTAGATTTTTACTGAATACTACGCGGAGACTCGTTTTGAATTAAAATATTCATATTAATCAAGGATTTATTGACTTTTAACGAACCTTATTTCGAAATGTACAGAAATATGTGCTTTCATATGTGCTTTAGTTATGATTATTTCATTTATTCAGCCCTTAATGTTGATTATTATTGTTTTATTTTAACTTTAGTTTTGAATCTATTCCAGTTTCATATGAAAAGGTTCATGTAACATGGAATAAAATTCATCCACAGAGTAAATCCTTTATACTGAACATGTTTCTAAAAATAAGTAAATTAAAGTAAAAATAAAATTATAAAAATAAGTTTGAAAAAGGTTGCCGGAAACACGGTGGTGGTGGTGGTGATGTCGAAGACGAGCGAACGATGTAGTCCGTTTATAGCCTAAGTTTAGCTTTTTAGTTCTGACTTTTTTATTTAGGCTTCAAAATTCATACACATTGTATTTTTTTGTGAGGATTATCTTGATGGACAAAACGTGTAGGTTTCACAAACAATGGTTGAACACAGAGCTTATTTTTTGCTATAATCCAAAAGCCTATGGAAAAATACTATTTCCTTTTTGTGGAGGGAACCAGTGCGATGCTAGCAGCCAATCGGCCTACAAAGTGACGATATAGTTCCACCAGTCTATAGGCAATACAGGCAGTCGCCTAGGGCCCTGCCGTAAGGGGATGGCCGCAAGGTTGTCATTTGAATTTTTAGGTGCATTTGACTTAAAGCGGCGCTGAGCAAAAAGGTCCGTGTTTAAAATCAGAGCTATAGAGCACAGACAGCTCTGCAAGCTTTAAAATAGTTATTGTGGCCATACACCGATAGGTGTAAGCAGCGCATCTTCAAGCTTCAAACCTTTCTGTCTACATAATTAGGGTGACGCACCAGAGCTGTGGGGTTCACTGCGGCATGTGTCGAATGTATGAAAAAATCTGTCTGTGCATTCAAAATTTACCTCAATAGAATGCGTGCATGGATTTTGCTCCCAATTCATTTAATAACATCAGTCAAGTGTTTGAAATAACTTTTCTTTTGTGATCTGATGTGGTTTCACATCACAGAATAAGGCAAACTTAAACACGTGTGAAATGCGACCAATGGGAAAGTGAAATTTAATCACATCGGTGACGCCGATGACGTCAGACCAGGAAGCTATAAAAGCACATGTGCACAAGCGATTGGCAGCTTCTGTCTTTCAGCAGCACTCTGTGTCCGATGTTTCTCTGTTTTTAGTGCAAGTTAGCACAACTTTATTTTGAGAGAAACACGTCTTTATAAATCAAAAAGAAAACATAATGTCTAAGAGGGATAAGCAGCAGTTTAGAGCGTGTGTGCCTCCCTGCCATCGCTTCATTACGGGTGGGGACACGATCTTTGTGTTGCATGTTTGGGAGCGAGGCATGCAGAGTAAGCCCTTGAGGGGGCTGACTGCCGTCATTGAGAGCGGATGTCTATCCGCACGCTTCGCTCTTTGCGGCGGTAGCCCTCATTTCTACCCCCTAAAGTTCTGGTCCCTCTTCCGCCGAGGTGGAGCAGCGCCTGCAATTGTGGGGCTCGCAGATGAATCTGGAGGCAAGCATGGAGACGGACGAGTCCCTTTCTCCTGCCTCAGCCTCCAGATCCAGCCTTCAAACTGAGCTGGAAGACCGCACCACGGTTTCTTCCCTCCGGGATGAAGGCTCGACACTTCAACTCTCTTCTTCTGAGGAAGAGGAGGCTGACGTTGTCGATGAGACTATTGATGCTCCCTCGCAGTCTCCCGTATGAGGAGCTAGTGGAGGTGGTGACTCGAGCAGTGGTGAACCTAGATTGGCCCGTCGAGAAAGTTCATGAGCCAGCAAGAAGTAAGCTGGATGAGCGCTTCCTGAAGCCCACTCCACCATCTCCACGCCGGGGCCTGCCTTTCTTTCCCGATCTCCACACTGAGGTGTCGAGATCGTGGAAACGCCCATACTCGGCCCGTGTTCTCTCCCCCTCTACTAGGGGTGGGTATCATTTGAATTTTATCGATTTCGATTCCGATTCCGATTCCACTTATCGATTCCGATTCTTTTCGATTCCCAGTTTCGATTCCGATTTAGTAAAAAAAAAAAAAAAAAAAACACAAAAGTCAAACATTAATATATTAAACATGTTTATTTTCAGTGCTAGCTTGCAACATATTATTTTATTACAGGCGTTCTCAACCTTTTTTATATCAGGTCCCCCTTCTTCTCGGGTCAGTTTTGCAAGGCCCCCCCCCCCCCCCTATGCCTGACATTTCCTCTAAAGGTGTTTATTTTTTAACCTTTTTTATTAACCTTAACATTAGTTTTGCCTTTTTATTTTTCTCCTGCATGTTATAAAAAAAAAATCAAACAAACTTTAAATTAAAGCTATACTTTTGAATTTAAAGGAAAATCCTCTGCTCTAACTTTTTAACATGAATACACACATACAGATTTAAAGCACCTAAATTATTTAATTCAGACATTCTTCACAACTTCAGAGTACTCTTTCTTAAGTGACTGAATATCTACTGTTTGTATTTATTATAAAATAAACACATTAATGAAAAATACAGTAAATACATTGTAAATCTGTTTATGCTGGTGCTCATATGTGCTTAAACACCACTGACCCTTGCAAGATCCACCTCTATGGGTAAGCATTCATTATAAAAAACTCACAGGACATTCATTTTGAAAACTATGCAAATATTTTGAAATTTCACGCAAAAATACTATGGATCAGAGCACCAAAAGCATGAATAGTTTGTGAATCAACAGCGGACTTATGCGTGCCTAATGTACGACTCCGATATACAAGAATGAATACATTAGGCACGCGCGAGTTCGTTACTATTACTCTGGTCATCTTTGCCTTAACATTACCGGGAGGGTTTGTTTCATGCAGCCAAAAGATAAAGTAGATACCTGTCTTCCCGCGGGGGTATAAGTGACTTTTATGTGGGCTTTTGCGGGACGAGTGGGCGGGCGCAGGACTAAAATCCGTCCCTTGCAGATCTCTAAGATGAAGTTTGCGTGCAGCGGTAGATTTGTCTTCGGTTTTTACAAAGCGTAGACACACTTTTAAACGCTTACCGTGATCCATCTTTTCGACTGATGTTTACATTACCACGTAAAGTCCTGGCAGATTGCACGCGCGGAAGGTCCTGGCAGATCACTAGATGGAAAAAATGCAACCAGGAATCGAAACGAGGAATCGAATTTTTAATATTATAACAAGTATCCGATTCTTTATCTTAAGTATCCGATTCCAGAATCGGAATCGATTTCGATTCCCAACCCTACCCTCTACCTCCCTTTACAGCAATGTGGTGGGGATGGGGGACCATGGTTATAGGACGATTCCCCGGGTAGAACAGACATTAGCTGGCTATCTGTCTCCCGCAGCGGCGTCGTCCTTAAAGGCCCCGTCACTGCCATCAAAGCCCCTAAGAACTACCGCGGCTTTGATTGGCAAGGGTTACGCGGCAGCAGGTCAAGCTGGTTCCTGCCTTCATACCATGGCAGTCCTCCAGGCATACCAGGCAGACCTGCTGAAAGACCTGGATGATGTGAGAGACCGGGTCAGAGCCGATGATATTGACGAGCTTCGTCGTGTCTCTGACCTGGCTCTGCGTGCCACCAAATGGACCTCTAAACCATCGGGCGGTCTGTGGCTGCCTTGGTGGCCGCAGAGAGGCATTTATGGTTGACCCTGTCAGAAATTAGAGAAAGAAACAGGGTCTTCCTGCTGGACGCCCCGCTTGAGCCTCTTCTGCAATGCTTTCAACTAGAGAGGTTCCAGGAGTCTCGTAAGCAGGTGGCAGCATTCCAGCGCTATCTCCCTCGCCGGCCTTATGGGGCTGCTGGACGGGAGCAGCCTCATCCATAACCCTCCTCCTCATACAGGGACACTCAAAAGCAGAGTGTTGCGTCCTGCGCTCCCTCTTAGAGATTGCGGTCTTCAAAGCCGAAGATGGACCTGCGGGGCCGTACTTCAGGCTAAGAAGGCCGCGGCCAAGAAGCCCTGACAGTTCAGGGCTTCAGGGGGCACGCCCCTCTGGGGAAGAGCGGAGCTTTCCTCATCATACATAACCCGTCTCTCCTCAGTGCCCCCAGGGAACCAATCTGTTGTCTCTGCTGCCATCCCAGAGCACAGCGGTTCCCAGGGAGCTTCCTGTGCAGTGTTGCTCTCCTCCATCAGGGGACCTGCACAGCTCGCTACCCCTAAGGGGTTCCTTCAAAAGGCTGGGGCGGTCCGCTCCTGCCGGTCATCCGTTTCAGGGCATCGCTCCAGCCACTCTAGAAACACCGGAGGTCAGCCGTGATTCCCTTAGTAGACTACCTAGCAGCGTAGGTTACAGCATTCAGTTTGGTGCACCACCATCCTGATTTTACGGGGTTCTTCCCACTGTAGTGGGACATAAACAGGCTCCGGTATTACAAGAAGAAGTAAAAACGCTCTTGAGGAAGGGGGCCACCGAGGTGGTCCCTCCTCTTAAAAGAGAATCTGGGTTCTACAGCCGGTACTTAATAGTGCCAAAGAAGGATGGGGGGTTGCGTCCTATTCTAGATCTTAGAGTTCTGAACTGTGCAGTCATGCGCCTAGCATTCAGAATGTTGACCATAAGACAGGTCGTTCAACAGATCAAGTCCGAGGACTGGCTTGTCACCATAGATCTCAAAGACGCGTACTTCCATATCTTCATCCTTCCTCAGCACAGGAAGTTCCTGAGGTTCGCTTTTGGGGGGCGAAGCTTACCAATATTGGGTTCTTCCTTTCGGTCTGACTCTCTCACCCCACACTTTCACCAAATGCATGGATGCTGCCCTCGTGAAGCTGAGGCTCCAGAGCATTCGCATCCTGAACTATATCGACGACTGGCTGATTTTGGCCCACTCCGAGCTCATGGCAGCACAACATCGAGATGCTGTGCTAGCTCACATGAAAGAGTTGGGGTTATGACTAAACGCAGAGAACTACTTATCTAGGCGTGGCTTGGGATTTGACCACGATGCAGGCACGAATGTCCACTGTTCATATAGAGTCGATCCTTTCCGTGGTCAGGAGAATCAGAGAAGACAGGTCACTCACTGTAAAACAGTTTCAAGTACTTCTGGGACTCATGGCAGCAGCGTCCTACGTCATAACTCTTGGCCTACTGTACATGAGGCCCCTACAGTGGCGGCTCAAAACCAAGGGATTCTCCCCGAGGAGAAATCTGTTTCACATGATCAAGGTCATGAGGCACTGCCTTCGTGCCTTAGACAAGTGGAAGGATCCTTGGTTTCTGTCTCAAGGCCCAGCGTTAGGAGTTCCGACTCGCCGTGTTGCGCTAACGACGGACGCCTCCTCAACAGAGTGGGGGGCGGTCATGAGTGGCCGCTCAGCCCGCGGGCCGTGGAGTGGTCGCCATCTCAGTTGGCACATCAATTGCCTAGAGATGCTGGCCGTGTTTCAAGCTTTGAAGCACTTTTTTATCCACAGTTGAAAGATCGCCATGTGCTAGTTCGCACCGGTGGTCTCATACATCAACCACCAAGGCGGTCTGCGGTTGTGCCCCTTATACAAACTGGCACACCAGATCCTTGTGTGGTCCCAGGGGAAACTTCTCTCATTAAGAGCAGTTTATATTCCTGGGTATCTGAATGTGGGATCAGACGTTCTGTCGAGGCAGGGGCTGAGGCCTGGGAAATGGAGACTCCACCCCAAGGTGGTGGAAGTCATTTGGAGCAAGTTTGGAAAAGCCCAAGTGGATCTCTTTGCGAGCCAGGAGACGACACAATGCCCCCTTTGGGTCTCTCTGAATCATCCAGCTCCCCTGGGACTGGATGCTATGGAACAGACCTGGCCAAGGCTTTGTCTGTATGCTTTTCCCCCGATTGCTCTGCTCCCAGGAGTTCTGGAAAGAGTACGCAGGGACGGGACACGCCTCTTATTGGTAGCCCCGTTCTGGCTGAGTATGGTTCTCAGATCTGGTCGCCCTCCTAAACGGCTCTCTATGGGAGATTCCGATCAGGAGGGATCTTCTCTCTAAAGAAGGGGGCACAATCTTTCACCCCCGCCCAGAGTTGTGGAAGCTGTGGGTGTGGCCCCTGAGGGAGCACAACTACTAGCTTCAGGTCTCTCAGCCGAGGTTGTAGAGACCATTCTTTAATCCAGAGCTTCTTCCACGAGGAAACTATATGCCTTTAAGTGGGAATTGTTCACTTCTTGGTGTAGTGCTCGTCAGCTTGACCCAGTTCACTGCCTAGTACTAGGGTTTCTGCAAGAGCACTTGACTGCTGGGCTAGCCCATTCGACCCTAAAGGTTTACGTGGCGACAATATCTGCTTTCCACAACCCTGTTGGGGATCGTCCTTTGGGTAGAGATCCCCTGGTTGTCCGTTTACTCCGAGGTGCACTGAGGCTGAGGCCTTCAGCTCGCTCCAGGGCTCCCTGTGGGACCTGGCCATGGTCCTGGAGGCTATGTGCAAACCTCCCCTCGAACCTATCGAAGAGATACCTCCTGGAGTGCTGACATTTAAAACTGTCTTCCTCCTTGCTATTTCCTCACTCAAGAGAGTGGGTGATCTTCAGGCCCCTCTTTTCTGGAATTTTGCCCCTGGCATGACCAAAGCTTTTATATACCCTAGACCTGGGTATGTTTCTAAAGTTCCCTCCTCTATGCCACAGCCTGTCGTGCTAGAAGCCTTCTGTCCTCCTCCATTGCAGGACTCAGACCAAGAGAAGCTTAATTGTGTGTGTCCAGTGCGAGCAGCTCTCTAAGGGAACGAGAGCTGCGTCTCAAAGCCATAATTCCGGCACCTCTGCACTGCCCTGCTTCGGCCAGTCAGAAGCTGCCGATCGCTTGTGCATGTGCTTTTATAGCTTCCTGGTCTGACGTTTTCGGCGTCACCGATGTGATGACTTTTCACTTTCCCGTTGGTCGAATTTCACACTTGTTTCAGAGCGTGTTACACTGAAGACATTCCCCATAGTGTTTTCGGACGCAGCTCTTGTTCAATAGGGGAACTAGGGTTACATACGTAACGTAGGAGAGTTTCGAGCTCTGACGCAACATAGCTCTCGAAACAACAATGTCAGCCCCTACATAGGGCTGGGCCATATCATACCTTTCAAGGTAATACCGGTGTAATGTTATGGTACGATATGAAATTGACATATCGTGATAGAACTTGCACGCGTGCGCTGTGCTGGTGTTTTCTATGGGTGCAACAGATCGTAGATGATCCGTACGGACCGGACCCCACGGTTCGCATGTGGTTCGCGGATTAACTGTTAAGTTTAACCATCATAGAGTAAAAGTTTATAATTTGCACATGTTTTGTCTTGCCAATTTACCCATTCAAACTGTTTAAACCGCTGCAGCAAAAGAGAACACGCACGCTGTTGTTGTTGTTGTTTTTTACCGCTGCCGCACACACCTGAAGCGACCATGCGCACAGAGAGAGAGAGAGAGAGAGACAGACAGAGACGCGCGATTCAGACTGCTTAAAGTTAAACTTAAAGTTAGCATTCAGTAATTATTAAAAAAACAAACTTTTTTTGTTTTGTTTGTTTTTTGCTGATCCAAAAAATTATCCGATCCGTGACTCCAAATCCGTGATATGATCCGAACCGTGAGTTTTGTGATCCGTTGCACCAGTGATTTCATGCGTTCACACATGGAGCTAGAAATCATAGCGGCGACCGAAGAGGCGGCATGCACAAGCGGAGCAGTGACTAACACATGTGAACCAGAATTGGTTTGCAAAAAAGGTGCAACATCCGTGGTGTGGCACTGGTTTGGTTTTCGCCCGTCAGATACACGGCAGAACAAATTTTTTTAATATAATACAAAATATGCAAGAGGTCCGTATAAACAGCTGCTTGTTAATTTGAAAAGAAATGTTCTTTTCTTTTATTTGCACCAATAAAGTCGTGCAGTTTTGAAGTATTTTGTCTAGCGGCAATTACATCGTCAGTTATATCGTTATCGCAAATTTTGCTATTTATATCGTGATAATTTTTTTTTACCATATCGCCCTGCCCTACCCCTACGGGTGCGGTGTTTATGCAAGTGGTACATGGTGCAAAAATAGAGCTTAGGACAATATAACGTTGCAGTCAATTAAAAAATAATATAAATTAATAAATGCGCTCAGGCAGTTTGGCATGACTTGCCTGGAACACTACAAAGTCGTGAGTCGTGGTTTGAAGTTGTGATTTACGGGCTCAAAAACCTGCCTGGAACCCAGCATCAGAGACTGAATTAGTGTTTGGGTGTATTATCAGTAAAGTCATCATTAAAAAATGTCATTCTTGAGTACTGGAATTGAACTTCGATGGTTAATGATGACGTAGAGCGAGAACACAAGGACGCAAGATCACATAAGAACGCCACATTCTCAATCGCCAACCATGGACCAGACAGTTTGTAAAATGTGGTGTTTCTGATTATTTGATTGTTTTGAAGAAAACACAGTCACAATAGGTCAATTGAGTTACATTGAAGACACGCACAGTCAAGACTAAACATTAATTAAAGAAGAATGGGACTTCACCACGGAAGTAATCATCAGAGAAACCAGAGACGTTGGAGTTCATCGCCAGAATTGTGTATTTTGCTGGTGAGTAGATTATTTAAGTGCATCTACAATACATTTTATATACTTTGTATGTTTTACTAACTGTGCTGTATTTGTCAGTTTAATTTACCATGCGAAAACTTATCACTCTATTTATATATACACAAGATAGTAACAATTATCAATATGCACATATATATTTTGAGGCCGACATCACTTAAAATAACATACAGCTGTTCATTAAAAGTTCATATTTGTTCAGAAATTGGACACTGAAATAGTCGAGTCAAAAGGGTCGAGTTCAATAGTGTCATGGTCGTGAATTGAACTACATTGGTGGGTCAGTATATAGTATGGTATATTTTTTGTTTATTTTTACTTAATGGATTAATAAGATTCATATTGAGTTTGGGGTAATACAGTGTGTACTATTTATTATGTATTATCTGTGTGAGTTCAACTAGTAAAGTGTCCACTTTTGTCCCGTGTTGTATTGTATAGGTAACTTATTTTGGTAAAAGTTGTAATTCACATAGATTGTCTGTCCTTACTCTTAATTGTTACAATGTTTTTATTTTTTTAAAGGATATTAATGAAACAACAAATATAATCTCAGCTACTAAGTTCAGCTGACAGCCCTAGTGTTGACATGTGTTTTTATATTACAAAGTCACGACTGGATGAAAACCTGCTCAAAGAGAGAGACAGATTAACTGCTTTCCTGTAGCTAGAGTGGTTAGAGCATGGCAGTAACAATGCTAGAGTCATGTGTTCGAACCCAGGGATTGCAAGTACTGAAAAATTTAAAGCAATGTAAGTCACTTTGGATAAAAGCATCTGCCAAATGTCTAAATGTAAATGTAACTGGAAAGGTAAAGCCTGATCCTGATGTACCCCGCAAATGAAGAATTGTAAAACCAAAAAAACTCATGGATGAACATGGTATTTTCTTTTTGAACATTATTATTATTGTTTATTTATTTTAATGCCAGCAAAAAAAAAAAAAAAACAGAAACAAAGACTAGACAGCATTCAATGCAGCAATGAATTAAACATAATTAAAAAAAGTATAAAATAGTACTGCCACTAACAATTCCAAATTTCAATTTTGCTCTTTCAAAACACAAAAGATAATTAAAGCAGCGATGGGAGGGCCCTCGCACCGGGCTCACCGCGAATGGTGGGCACTATGCTTTTAACATAGTAAATTTAGGAGGAATATGTCAAAGTCATTTAGATCTGCCAGATTTACTGCTGCCACCTGGTGGCGCTATATGTATAACTGAATATTGGCATGCAGATGTCTTCAGGCCAGTGATTTTATCAAACATATGATGTTTGGTGCAGATTGAACATGGCATGCTTGAGTGTAATACATGACATATCCTGCTGTAAACAGGTGGCGCTATTACGGAATATTGGCTTTTAGATGTCTTCAGGCCAAGACTATTGCCAAAACATGTGAAGTTTGGTGCAAATTGTACATTGCATGTTTAAGTTAGTGTAAAACAAGTAATTTGCTGTTGCCAGCTGGTGGCGCTATGACTATAACTGAATATTTAAATGTTTTCAGGCCAGGACTCTTATCAAACATATTAAGCTTGGGTCAGATTGGACATTGTATGCATGAGTTACAGTGACTTCCTGTTTCATTGCATTAAGAGTGTGCTTTAGCACTTAGCTAAATGTTGCTAACATGTTTCTAGCATGTTGCTACCCTATTTAACACTTGTTGATATTTTTAAAATGTTGCTGGGTAACCACAACAGTATTAAACATGTGACTTCCTGTTGCCAGCAGGTGGCACTATGACTATGACTGAATATGGGCATGGGCTTGTGTTCAGACCAGGACTCTTATCAAACATATTAAGCTTGGGTCAGATTGGACATTGTATGCATGAGTTACACTTATTTTTCTTTGTATTAATATTAGAGGTGGGCCGTTATCGGTGTTAACGTGCTGCGTTAACGTGAGACTCTTATCGGGCGATAAAAAAAATATCGCCGTTAATCTATTCTCAAAGTTGGATGACCTTCACCTTGATAGTTTAGCGTGGATGTCTACCTAGCCGAATTGAGTGTATGATGATCCGTGATCCGTACGGACCAAACCGGTTTGGCACGCATGTGATTCGCGGATTAACTGTTAAATTTAACCATCATAGAGTAAAAGTTTATAATTGGCACATGTTTTGTCTTGCCAATTTACCAATTCAAACAATTTAAAAAGGGAACACGCACGCCGACGCACAGACCTGAAGAGAGCACGCGCACACAGAGAGAGAGAGAGAGAGAGAGAGAGAGAGAGAGGCGCGATTCACACTGATTCCTCTGATAACTTCTTTTTGAACGGAAACACACATACAAAGTTATGTCTTAATACCCGTTTTGGTATTCTGGTAACCACAGTCGGTTATGTCTTCAGTGAACCGAAACAGCTGAGAAAGAGGTGCATGCCAGTAGTCGGTATGTGCATTATGCCTTAAAGAGACAGCATCCTATAAATACCTGCAGTGAGAAGCACTAGTTATTTTACAATTAATTATTAAATTTCCGCACCTGAATTCTAGGGTTATTGATTTTATTAGTAATACAACTTTATGTTGTATTCATTTACACTTGATATTTGTGTAATTGTTCTTGTTTGTTACTGACTTTATTAGTTCAGCTAGTAGTGTTTGCTGTGGATTAGAAGTAGCCTACTTAAAGTAAGCTTTCAGTAATAAGTAAAAAACAAACTTTTTTGTTTTGTTTTGTTTTGTTTGTTTTTTGCTGATCCGAAAAATGATCCGATCTGTGACTCCAAATCCATGATGTGATCCGAATCGTAAGTTTGGCACCACTAATATCCATGCCCTTGTGCATCTGTGTATTAATCTGCAACGCACACGCCGCGCAGCCTTTTACTCAGAAGTAGGCTACATGCAGTGTGGAAATAGTTGGTTACACAAGTTTGTATAGTTAATTGTGTTGTAAATGCAATTGTCAAGCAGTTTGTGATGCATTTTGGAAACAGGAGATGGGCCCCTGGTCTAATGCGCCACCTGGCTTGAGAAACCCGTTCTCAAAGAATTACTTTTAGTCATTATTTGGTTAGCACACATATTCTGAATGCCTTCAGCAGAATTCAAATTAGCCATTTTAATCTAGATTAATCTAGATTAATTCCAAAATTAATCTAGATTAAAAAAATTAATCTATGCCCACCTCTAATTAATATCATGTTTTAGCTCTTAGCTAAGTATTGCTAGCATGTTTAACATGATTCTAGCATAATGCTAGCCTATTTAAAACTTGCTAACGCTTTTTAATATGTTGCTAGGAGTCCGTAACAGCATTAAACATCAATTTCCTGTTGTCAGCAGGTGGCGCTGTGACTATAACTGAATATGGGCATGTATATATCTTCAGACCAGGAGTCTTATCAAACATGTGGAGTTTGGGGCTGATTGGACATTGCATGCCTGAGTTACAGTAACTTCCTGTTTTATGTCTTTAACAACATGCTTTAGCACTAAGTAAGTGTTGCTAGCATGTTTGAGTACGTTTTAAAGTAGTTTAGCACTCAATGGCTTTTTTAGTGTGTTGTTAATAGTGAAACACAATGTTAAACATGTCACTTCCTGTTGACAGTAGGTGGCGCTATGACTATAACTGAATATTGGCATGTAGATATCTTCAGGTCAGAACTGTTATCAAACATGTGAACTTTGGGGCTGATTGGACATTGCATGCCTGAGTTACAGTAACTTTGTGTTTCATTGCATTAAGAGTATGCTTTAGCACTTAGCTAAATGTTGCTAACATGTTTCTAGCATGTTTCTACCCTATTTAAGACTTGTTGATATTTTTAAAATGTTGCTGGGCTTCCACAACAGTATTAAACATGTCACTTCCTGTTGTCAGCAGGTGGCGCTATGACTATAACTGAATATGGGCACTGACGTGTGTTCAGGACCGGACTGTTATCAAACATGTGAAGTTTGAGGCAGATTGGACATTGTAGGAGACTGTTTTGTAGGTATATGTGTGTTACATATGTGTACTGAGTTTCGTACATGTACGTGAAACGCAGCTCGAGGCGCACTCCGTTGAAATTTCATAGGTGGCGCTATGGAGCCATTTTGGTACACCCACTTCTGAAAACCGCATCAGATGTAAATTTTAGCCAGGACTGACGCGTGTGCAAAGTTTCGTGAGTTTTCGAGCATGTTTAGGCCCTCAAAAAGAGTTTTCATTTTGGAGAAGAAAAAGAAGAAGTGGAAGAATAATTAAAGCTGCAAGCAGCGATGACCGGGCCCTCGCCGTCTGTGCAGTCGCCATCCCGATAGCATCAGGAAAACGGTGCCCAGTTGGCACATGCATTCACAGTAACCCTTTGGACTAACCCTAACTGTCTCTCCTCCTCTCTGACTCTTTCTCTTACCACCCATCCCCCCTCCTTACACTCAGCCACTTACCACACAAACACACACATAGAGTGCAGAGCAGAGTGAGATCAGATATGTTTTTTTTATTTTCTTTCATTCGTGGAGTTTTGTATAATTATGAAATGAACTGTGTTTGATCAGAATGAATAGTTATTTGCATGAATAAAGTTTCAAAGAGTTAGGATGCTGCACTTTAAATATATAATAAATCATTGAAAATTGAAAATGGAAAATGAAATTCTAAGCACGCTATCTGCCTTAAATATCACAGTAAACAAATATTTGAATGTATTTTTTATTTTTATTTATTTGCCATGGCAACAGCATTTGATGCATCAGGGCTTTTACATTATTCTGATGAAGTTTGAAGAAAATCGAGTACAAATATATTGTTCGTTGTTCGTTCGTGTTTGTTAGTTCATTAACCATTGTTAACAAAAGAGACCCTATTTTAAATAGTTACCATGTTTTATGGTCTACAAGCATTTTTAAATATTATTTTAATAATCTATAAGCATCTGTGAAATAATTATAAACAAATATATCAAAAATAAATACATATTAACTTTTTTTGGCCTTTTTGTATTTGTTTCTCATTCTAATTAAGTGAACTGAGCAGTATAGTGTCATACTTATAAGATTTTTTGTTCTATCAGTGAGAGTGTATATATGTATTTAAATCATATAATTTTTCCTTAAAAGATAAAAAAAGATTTTAATGCTCTTTAAACACCTATACAAAATAATTATGTAAAAGTACACTGACAGTACAGTACATATCAACTGATTCTATGGATTATTGTCATTCTTATACACTGAGAATGAGCTAAATAGCATTAGAGGTCAAACGATTCCTTATCTTATGAGGACCTCTAGTGTTCATCCCTGGTATTAGAACTTTAATCTGACAAATTTATATGACACTTTTAATGTTTTTGGGGCCTCTGAGCATGATAACATTTTGAAACTACACGTATTTCCTAAGAATTTCTTGTTCTTTATATGTAAAAAGTTTTGATGAGTTATAATAATTTAATTTAAAGATAAATGAAAATAACTCTTCATCTTTTTTATTGTTACTTTCATAAATCACCACATCAACACCGTTCAAGATATCCCAAAGCCGTTCACAATATAGAGAACATTTTCCCTATATTCTGATGATGATGATAAGAACATGTAATTCATGATGATAACAAAATGTTATTATTGCTTGCTTACGCCCACCATTTCTGCTTAAATGTCATCGTTACCTATCTGTACAATTTGTGTGTGGATATTGCTTTTCAGGTGACTCCTGTTATAAGACATCACTCTTAAGCGCTACATAACTAAGAATCAATAAGGAAAATGGTGCCCAGTAGGCACATGCATTCACAGTAACTCTCAGCCAGTTTGGATTTAAAGTTTACAGAATTGAAAAGGGTTAAACTTTAAAATCAACACACAGACACATACACACTAAATATACAATTTTACCATCCAGTTTCATTTGTTAACATTGTTAACATGAACATTAATTAAATAGCATTTATTAATGTTAATTAATATTAACCTAAAAAAAGTACTTATATATTGTTTAAAGGTAAATTAGTATCTTTTAACATTAGTTTATGTACTGTGAATTAACATGAACATGAACACAGTTCATGTGGGTGTACAGCAATACACAAAGTGCTCTATAAACACTTCTTTCTTTCAAAATATCTTTAAAAATCAAGTTGAGTATTGTAATGGGGTAATGGGTTTCACTCTTTCTCTTCCTTTCACCCCTCCCCCCTCAGTCTCTCTTAAGTTACTGTGACTCAACTACGCACACACACAGAGACTCAGAGTGACAGCAGGTTTCTGATTTCGATTTTTAATTTTCTTTAATTCATAGAAGCTTGTAAAAAAATTATATTTACAGCACTTGCTCAGAATGATAAGATCTCTGTGTGAAAAAAGTTGTAAAGAGTTTGGATGCTGCACTTTAAAGATATTAAAAAATTACGGTTATGTTTTTTACTACATCTTTAAAAAATCACTACATATCCCAAATCCGCTTGCAATTTAACATCTTCAGAATCTTCTCTTCATGTTAAAAAAGTTTGGTGTGAAAAGCTTTTTGTTCTTAAAAGGAGTGTGAATTTGTTTACAGCCTGATTTTTTCCAAAAATCCACATTCAAATCAAAATAGCCGGCTTCCTGTTGGTCTTAGCTAATGAGTTTGATTTAGAAAGTTGTCCAGATTGATGAGAACAATATACGTACAGAGTTTGGTGACTGTAGGAAAAACTAACCCCCCAACTTTTGTCAAAAGATGGCGCTATAGAGTGCCTGTTCCACGCCCATTTATGACCTTTTGCCAGTGTCTAACTATCATTAATATTGATGTGTGTGTTGAGTTTCATGAAATTCTAAGCATGTTATCTGCCTCGAAAAGACAGGAATCTAATTTTAAAGTTTGACACGTTGCCATGGCAACAGCATTTGATTTATCATCGACCCCTTTACATATTCTTATCGGCCGTGTTTTGACATTATTTTGATGAAGTTTAAAGAAAATCAAGTAAAATTAAGAGGCTAATTTCAACGCATTTTGAAAATGACACGCTTCCTGCTACCAGTTGGTGGCGCTATAACTTTGACTCATAATAGTCACATTTATGGAATCGGCATCATACAACGAACAATCTGGTGAAGTTTCATCAGAATCAGGCAATGTGTGCAACAGTTATTAGACACTTCCTGTTTCTCATTTCTCGCCATAAATTTGTCGCCTTGCCACGGCCAAACCGTTCGAGATATCAAAAATCCCCTCGCAATTTAGCGTCCCCAATGTCTTGAGATCATGCTGACCGAGTTTGGTGACAATCGTATGGAAATCCTGGGAGGAGTACGTTAAATTCCAGAGCATGCGCTTTTTACACAGCCCTAAATATCTCACTTCCTGTTGCGTTAAGAAAATGACATAGAGTACAAAAGTTGTTCAGCTCAATGAGTTCTATATGTGTACCGAGTTTCATATGTGTACGTTCAAGTATGTGTGCTATATGGCCCTAAAAATTCCAGGGGGCGCTGTAGAGTCCCCTTGCCACGCCCCGGAACCAGCAGAGTTTTTGAGCATGTTAAGACCCCCTTAAGTGCCCGGAAGGTTAACAAAAAAAAAAAAAAAAAAAAATTAAAGCTGCAAGCAGCGATGACCGGGCCCTCGCCGTCTGCGCAGTCACCATCACGATAGCATCAGGAAAACGGTGCCCAGTTGGCACATGCATTCACAGTAACCCTTCTGCCAGGGTTGATTTAAAGTTTACAGAATTGAAAGGGTTAATTGAAATCAACACACAGACACATACACACAATATTTAAAATTTTGCCATCCAGTTTCATTTGTTAACATTAACTATATAAGTTAACATGAACAATAATTAAATAGCATTTATTAAAGTTAATTAATATTAAGCTAAAAAAAGTATTCATATATTATTAAAAGGTACATTAGTACATTTATTTGTATATGTTAAAAATATGTGTGGGTTCATGTATTTACAATACATTATAAGGGTATTCTTAAGGCATTCTAATGAATGCATAATACATTATTAAAAACCTTATATGTTGTATCATCTCATGAGCATTCATAAGAACAGTTTTAACGTATTAGAATTTTTACTTTTTTTATTATAGCTTTTATGAGTATGATTACCTCCTCGTAGTTATAATGTATAATTCTCATAGTTTGCCATCTTATTGATGTCACTTTACTTAAAGCATACAAAGATCACTTATAAGTAATAATAATAATAATAATTCTCAAATAGGCATAAGAACAGGTATCAGATCAGATAAATGTGTAATATGATCAGTTTAATTATTTTGATGGTACCCGTTAGACAGCTTTTTATAAGTAACTCTGCAACTGCATGTCAGCTAGCAATAATTATTATTAGTAGTGTGCTGAATATATGCTAACACTGTATTTTGACAGTTCCCCAAAAGAGAAACTGATTATAAGTAACTTTGCAAGAACATGAACCTTCTACTTCTACTTACATTAAACTAAGTCTACACTTTAAGGAGTGTTACAGATCTGGCCATTTAAAATGCGCGCGGGAAGTAAAGTGGTCTCGCGTGACGCCGGTGTATTCCAAGGGAACACGGAAAATACAATGACATAGGAAAGACATGATCAGTAGGGGGCAGTCATGTAACGCACTGGACTGGAGCAGGCTGAAAACATTGCTGAAAACTAAAGGGTACGGTAACCTGGAGGGGACACCTTCGGTTCACTTATGTTTGTCGTGGCCACACAAATGAATTCGTAGGAACGTCATATTACTTTTTGTCACTGCCACGAGATATTAATTCCTGGGAATGTCATATTATGTCGTGGCAAGATTATTTTGTCGAGGTAACGACATCCTTATGTTTAATGCATAAACAAACCTGCGTAACCATAACCCAGGATTATCAGAGATAGGTTTGTTAATATTTTTTATTTTGAGTTAAGAAATGATTATATTAATTGTTATAGAAATTAATGCAATATTAAGTTATATATTAACAATAGGCAATGCTGTATATGCGAATGTCTGTGCGCGATGTAGACAGCATTCAAAAGTTTATCAAGAATAAATATTACATATAAGTACTTCAAATTAAATAGCCCTGCAAGAAACATTTTATGCATCCTAAAGTCTTATCCATTAATTGATCCTCTTTTTTCTGTAATAAATGTATTATTCGTTTATATTCATTATGTCCCCCTTAATTTCGATCTCTTAACATTCCGAATCTAAATGATAAATGCTGGCATGCCATTAAAGCTTTGATTATGCTGTATGGCTGGGATTTTAAATATATATATATATATATATATATATATATATTCATTTTTAGTCTAATTATAACCTTTATAGTGTTTCATTGTCGAGTGAATCATTCACGTTCCATTTGTAAATCGTTTATGGTCACACACGGGCATTAATACAATCATAAAGTCAAAACTTTATTGGCATAATTGTCGTTCACAATATTTGCTGGCGCCACGACCAGGTCCTGAGAAAGCTAGCCGAAGTACTGGAGGAGTGTCGACAGGGTAGCAAACAACCACCATCAGCAGAGGACCCCACCATCTTTGTGTCGGAAGGAGGGGTAAGGAGAAGCACTAGGTCAAGAGAAACAGCAAGGCTCTTCTCCTCTAACCAGGAGTGGAACATGAGGGTTGACCTGGACAGGCAGCTCCGGTTCCCCACAGAGATAACCACCACATCTCTCCTGCCAGACATAGTGGTGTGGTCTACCAAGGTGAGATCGGTGCACCTCATTGAGCTCACTGTACCACTGGAGGAGGGGATTGAAGCCGCCTTTGAACGGAAGAAGGCCAAGTACTCAGAGCTCGCTGTTGAGTGCCGGGAGGCTGGCTGGAAGACTACCACCAACCCAGTGGAGATCGGATGCCGAGGCTTCCTTGGGTTGTCAACCATACGCCTCTTGAGGGAAGCAGGAGTGACCGGAGGGAGGCTAAGGAGGGCAACAAAGGATCTGGCAGAGGAGGCAGAGAAAGGTAGCTTTTGCCTCTGGCTGAGGAGGAAAGATAGGTATTGGGGGAAGAACACCTAACCCCAAACAGCAGTTGCAGGGATTACAGCTATCAGCTGCAGGGGGTGACAGGGAGACGTCCCTGTCACTGCTCCGCCACCAGGAGACGTTCCAGAATTAAAGGAGCGAAACGTTGGTGAATGGTGGTTTCTGGCTGATGACCCTGCAGCTGACCCATGGGCACTGGAGGAGGTGCGACAGGCAGCAATGCCCAGCAGGTGATAACATCTTCCTGTGCAATTACTGCTAAATATATGCCAAATAGCATATACAGAAAGTTATTTAGGTTAAGCGATTCACAATAAATAAAAAAGTAGATAGCTCTAAATCACTTATTATTTATTATTATTATAGGTTATTATTATTTCAATACCTGGTTATGGCTATTTATTTTTAACGCCTGACAATTATGCCAATAACGTTTTGACTTTTTGATTGTATTTATCCCCGTGTGTGACGATAAATGAGCATGTTTTCATTTACAAATGAAACTGCGTGATGATTCATTTCTCAGTAAAACAGTTTAGTATTTATATAGTCTAGTCTATTAATTAGACGAAACAAAATAAAATATGCTCAATTCAACCTTTAAACTACATTCCAGTAAAAATCAGTCATATCATATGTCAAGCATTTACAGAATCATTTACATGAACGTTAAAGAGAGCCACATTAAGGGGTGGAAACGCACGGAAATAAAAATATATACAAAAATAACAGGCTAATAAAAATAATATTAGTAATACTAATACTAATGATAATGATAATAATATTAAGACAAATACGAAAAAAAGACTATTAGTTAATAGAAGGAATGTAGGCCTATTTTACTGTGTGACGATAAATTTTTTCCAAATGAAACTACGTGAATGATTCACTCTTCAATTATTTGTCTATTAATTAGACTAAATAAAATACAATATATGTTAAATTTAACCTTTAAACTGCATTCCAGTAAAAACCCCAGTCATAGAACCTTTACAGTATCATTTACATTCAGAATGTTATGTAACGAGATCAAAATGAAGGAAAAAATAACGAACATAAACGAATAATACAAATTTTACGGAAAAAAAGAAGGTCAGTCAATGGACAAGATTGTGGGATGCATGAAATGTTTCTTGCAGGGCTATTTAATTTGAAGAAGGCCTACATGTAATACATATAAACACTTGTGAAAGCTGTCTACATTGCGCACAGACAGCATTAGCATATACAGCATCGCCTATATAATTATTTAATATTGTATTAATTTCTATAACAATTAATATAATAATTTCTTAACTCAAAATAAAATATCTCAAATAATTCTGGGTTACTAATGTCACGCAGGTTTGTTTATTCATTAAACTCGTGGCCACGAGAAATGCATGTTGAGCAAAAATACATTTCACGAAAATAATATAAAATTACAAAACAAAGAAAACAAATGGAATGAGGGATAAGCTTTAAAGTTCACATAAAAGCCAAATATTAAGCGGCATCCTTCATGTTTTCTTTATTCAGCAAATACTTTACAGTTTTGAATTATGTTCAGCTTCTGTTTTTATGACCATAAATGACAGTTTTTTTTTAGTTTTTTTTTTTTAGAAAAACGTCCGAACACCGGTCTCAAAAGTAGAAGCGAAAGTCTTGTTTCCACCAGCGCGGCATTTTTTTATTCACCGTAATTGATGGATGTCTAAAACAAAAATAAGGAGAATCCTAAAACATATAAATATACATTTCTTAAAATAATAACATCTGAACTTCGTACACAACAATACGGCAACGACTTTACAACAGGACACATTATTTTATTTTAAAGTAGCTTGTACACCAATGGATTTCAGATGTCAGGATATTTCAGACCGCATCTCCACAGCATAATCACTCTAATATTAAACATACGGTTCAGGAGGCGGGTCGGGTACAATATTTTATTTTTTTATTCGGCGGTCCGAGTTGCGAGCGGGTTAGTTGAAAACGTCGGTCGGGTTCGGGTTGTTTATCCACTGACCCGCGCATCACTGGTGTCAGGGCCGTGGACAATAATGTTTTGAAAAAAGTGGAGCGAGTGAGGAAAGCTTTCCCCTTCTCCCTGGCATGCATTTGAATGCTGAATTCGAAATGCAACTGAATGCAGTCGGAATCCGCCCCCAGCACCCCCAAAATAGTCTCCAAATGTTGATTACAACAAGGCAACAGACAGCATTCAACACCCCACCCCACCCCCACTCTGCCATTCATAAACATTTCGCTCTTTATACTGCATGCAGCTTAATGCTGATGCCTCATTAACGGCTACTTTTCAGAAAACTGAAAAAAAAAGAAAAAAAAACACTTCCCTTTCGTTTCCCAGAACAGACTTAAGCCTAGTTCCAGGCTTAACGAACTTCTTCGAAATAGAAGAACTACTTTTCCACTTTAAAAAAAAGAAAAATAAAAAAGGTGGGGAAAAATTGCATAACTCACTGGAGCACTTTTGATACTTAACAACTGTATTCGTTGTCAGTCATATAAGCTTTATTGTTTTGAAAAGTGAGCCTTCTGTTTATTTGTCTAAATTATTTTCTATATTAGGATATAATACTAGGCTATAGTATTTACATGGACATTAGGCCAAATCTACATGGGTTTCTTCCCTTTCACTTCAATTAGTTTTTAAGAAAAAAAAAAAAAAACTGCATGGGCAGTGCGCCATCTTAATGTACAGCATCAAAAATGTAAGAACAAATCTAAAGACAATAATAATAATAATAATAATAATAATAATACAATTAATTATTAACACTCCTAAAAGTACAGTATAGTGCTCAGATACACTTAAGTTAGGTGACCTAACCCTAGTTGATACTTTATTTCAACTTTTCAATTATTTTATTAATTTACAAATAAACAAATGCCTTTCCGATATGATATAAGTGAAAAGGGAGACGATTTCGAAAATGATTTCACCAAAAGGCGAACGCGAACTCGGGTCTCCCGCGTCAAAACCGATATGTTACTCATATTATCACTTGCGCCACTGAAAATGTTGCACAAGAGCCTTTTGTAATATTTGTAAATATGGCCTATTTGCATTGTGTAAAAACATTAAATAAAAGGCACCAGACTACAGAAAATGGCATATACTAAAGTATTTTTTTCTGTTTTTACATTTTTACATTTATTTTGCTTCTGACGCCCATGCTTGATGATGAAGTATAGTCTATAGGTATAGGATATAACAAAGTGCTTTTCCAGTCCCGATTCGACGAGGTTTTATTCCGCATCCACCCGCTCCCGCTATATTAACTATATTATTTGCCCGCTGCCTGCTTAGAATAAATTTCTAAGCACCAAAATCGCAAAAACAAATCAAAATAATAATAATAATTCATTTTTAACTCTATAAAAACTGTAGTTTATATTTATCCTCTCCATTTCTATTTCTCTCTTAATGTCAGTGTATCTAAAATTGTGTATCTTAGAAAAAGAAAAAGACGAACTACCTCTTAAACATGCATATCTTAATTTGATGTTGCTTTAAAACGCTGAAATATATAATGTATTTTATTCTGAAGGTGAAAGTTGTCGAGTTTTTCAACTGCCCGCGGCGCCGTCAGGATCACTTTTTTCCCCCTTTAATTAAGTGGATACAGCTTACAATACTCCTTCAAGAGTACGGGATTGCTCAAAACTATGCTATTTTACATATTTCTGTTATTTGTGTACAATCACAATGAAAAAACAGATGTGTATGTTATTTGTAAAAAAAAAAATGGAACAAGATGCTGGTTTAAGGGCGCATCACAGAAATTGCCTACAATTCTGCATATAGGCTTGCTACTTATTAATTTTATTTTATTTCGTTTTGTTAAATTATTATTCATTAAGAAAATTATATTTCGCATATGGGCATTTTTATTTATTTTACATACAGCTTTTTTGGGGTTTTCTCTGTGCATTAGCTCTGCGCGTGACGTTCTGATGTTTCTGCTGCTTTTTGCTTGTGTACAATTAACCCCTCAAAACGAATTAAGCTGTTATTAATGTGACACAGCCACGTTTCAATTTAAATTTAAATGTAGTTTAACACAATCTGGTCGTTAATAGGCTAATAACTAAACGCGTCGGTTGTCGTTTGAAAAAAAAAAAACAAAAACAGAAATTAACATTTCTATTTTCAATGCAGTCCAATAAAAGTTCATCAGGAAAAAAAGAAAAGAAAATAATAATAAAACTGCACCTGCTTATGAATAAATTTTTGCTTGATGATGAAGTATCTAAATAGTCTATACTCTATAGGATATAACAAAGTGCTTTTCCAGTCTCGCTTCCACAAGGTTTTATTCCGCATCCACCCGCTCCGCGCTATATTAACTATATTATTCGCCCGCTGCCCGCTTAGAATACATTTCTAAGCACCAAAATCGCAAAAATACTGTAGTTTATATTTATCCTTCCCATTTCTATTTGTCTCTACTCAAATTAATTGTCAGTGTATCTAAAATTGTGTATCTTAGAAAAAGAAAAAGACGAACTACCTCTTAAACATGCATATCTTAATTTGATGTTGCTTTAAAACGCTGAAATATATAATGTATTTTATTCTGAAGGTGAAAGTTGTCGAGTTATTTAACTGCCCGCGGCGCCGTCAGGATCACTTGATTTTTTCCCCCTTAATAAAGTGGATACAGCTTACAATACTCGTTCAAGAGTACGGCATTGCTCAAAACTATGCTATTTTACATATTTCTGTTATTTGTGTACAATCACAATTAAAAAAAAAAACAGATGTGTAGGCTATTTGTAAAAAGATAATAATAATGGAAACAAGATGCTGGTTTAAGGGCGCATCACAGAAATTGCCTAAAATTCTGCATACAGGCTTGCTACTTATTAATTTGTTAAATTATTATTCATTCAGAAAAGAAAAACATATATTTCTTATATGGGCCTATTTTATTTATTATTATATATAGGTTTATTGGGTTTTTCTCTGTGCATAAGCTCTGCGCGTGAGGTTCTGATGTTTATGCTGCTTCTTGCTTGTGTATAATTAATCCCTGAAAACGAATTTAGCGGTTTACGTCAGTTGTCGGTTGGAAAAATAAAATAACTGAAATTAACATTTCTATTTCCGATGCAGTCTAATAAATGTTCATCAGGAAAATAAAGAAAGAAAACAAAATAACATTACAACTGCACCTGCTTATGAATAGGCTATCTTTTTGCTATTGGTTTGAACCATAATTTCAGGAAAGAGGAATCATTGAACTATTGTACTGGTATTTGTGACCAACGCCCCCTAGAGCTGGCCATGGTGTTTGGCTACAGAATGTTGTTCCTTGCGCCTCCTGGTGGATATTATATGAAGTGCAACAACGTTGTAAAAAAATCAAAAAAAGCCGCTGCGGTAGGACGCGTGCCCACGCGTGCCGAATTGCAGGCTGCCGCGTGAAAATAGACGCATTTTTAATGGCCAGATCTGTAGTTGGTGAGAGTTAGTTGCTTATAGGCAATAGAATAGAATATAATGTAAAAAAATAAATCTAATATGATATAGTCCATTACAAATAAAGTAGATTTAATATGGTGTCTATTGTGTGTTACAAATAATCATAATCTTAAAAGTTATAACCTCTAATATTTAAGTATTATAATGTATGATATTTGTTGTTATGAATATTCAATGGATGATATAATATATTATATTATACGTTTTTTATAATGCATTATGCGTTCCATATAATGCCTTAGAAATACCCTTATAATAGGGGCTTCATAGAAAGTGTTACCAAATCAGTGAGAGACAAACAAAACATTTCATAATTTTTCATAAAAAAATAATGCTTTTTAGTGTTTATTTTAAATTATGTAAAAGTATTCTGAAAGTACAGTACATAACAACTGCAATTTAATCTATGCATTCGTTTCTTTGTTGTACATTGAGAAAATAGCAGAATAGCTTTAGAGGTAAAAAATATTCCTTATCATACGAGGATCTCTGGTGTTCATCCCTTGTATTACAGTTTTCATTTCTCTCTCTATCACTTCTGGATACTTTTAATGTTTTTGGGGCCTCTGAGCATGATAAAAATTTGATACCAAGCGTATTTTCTAGGAATGATTTGTTCTTCATATATACAAAGTTTTGAAGAGTTGGTATTAGGCACTTTAAAGATATATGAAAATGAATGCTACTTTTTTTTACTGTGACTTTAAAAAATCACCACATCAACACCATTCAAGATATCCCAAATCCCCTCACAATTTAGCATTTTGAGTATATTCTTATCATGTTGACAAAGTTTGGTGTGAACTTCTTATTTCTGCTTTGTTTAGTATGATTTTATTTACAGCCTGATTTTTCCAAAAATCCACATTCAAATAAAAATAGCCAACTTCCTGTTTATTATAGCTAATGAGTGTTAATTAGAAAGTTGTCCGGCTTGATGAGACCAATATGTGTACCGAGTTTGGTGACTGTTGGCAAAACTAAACCCCCAACAATTTTACGTGGCTAGAAAACACAAAAAACTAAAGTTAAAGTTTGACACGTTGCCATGGCAACATGATAAAAGTTATCAATAATGCACTTCACAGATTCTCATCGGCCGTGTTGCGACATTATTGGGATGAAGTTTGAAGCAAATTGACTAAAATTAAGAGGCTGATTTAAAAGCATTTAGAAAACGTTGCGCTTTCTGCTGCCAGTTGGTGGCGCTATAACTTTGACTCATAATAGTCACATCTCTGTGATTGGCTTCATACGATGAACAAACTGCTGAAGTTTGGTCAAAATCAGACAACGTGTGTCAAAGTTATTAGACACTTCCTGTTTCTCATTTCTCGCCATAACTTTGTCGCCCCGCCACGGCCAAACCGTTCGAGATATCAAAAATCCCCTGGCAATTTTGCGTCCCCAATGTCTTGAGGTCATGCTGACCGACTTTGGTGGCCATCAGTGGAAAGGCTTAGGAGGAGTATTTCAAATTCCATTGCATGCGCTTTTTAGACATCCCTGAATAGCTGACTTCCTGTTGGGCGAAGCACTGACTTTGAGCATGAAAGTTGTTCAGCCCGATGAGGTCTATATGTGTATGAATTTTGATAACTGTAGGTCATCTGATGTTTGCTCCAGAGTCCCTCAAAAGTAAATATTTTAAACGCTTTGCCACGCCCCCCCCCCAGGTGACCCCCCCATGTCAAAGTCTGTCCGGCCCTGATGGCCGCAGGTTCCAATGTGTGTGCAAAGTTTCAAGAGTTTTCGTGTATGTTAAGGGCCCCGAAATGACCAAAAACATTGAAAGAATAATAATAAGAATTAAAGCTGCGAGCAGCGATGAACGGGCCCTCGCACCCGGGCTCACCGCCGACCGGTGGCTTTAGGAAAACAGCAAACGGTGGGCAGTATGCTTTTAATACAGTAAATGTAGGAGAAATATGTCATAAGTCATTTAAATGTGCCAAACTTGCCGCTGCCAGATGGTGGCGCTATGCCTGTAACTGATTATTGGCATGTAGATGTGTTCAGGCCAGCACTATTATCAAACATATGAAGTTTGGTGCAAATTGATTTTGGTATGTTTGAGTTAGTGAAAGATATGATATATCCTACTGCCAACAGGTGGCGCTATGATAATATCTGAATATTGGCATTTAGGTGTCTTCAGGCCAGGACTCTTACCAAACCTGTGAATTTTGAGGCAAATCGGACATTTTATGGCTGAATTATAACAACTTTTATGTCCATGGCGAAACAACAAACTTTGTCAGGCAGCCACGGACACGCCCTTTTACTCAAGATCTTAACAATTTAACATCTCTAAGGCCTCTAGATCAGACTGACCAAATATAATGTTGATATCATTAAATTTATAGGAGGAGTTTGCTATAAACCTATGTAGGAATCTTGGGCGAACAACGTACAAAACAGAAATGGCCATATTCCAAAGAAACAAAAGGACCCTCTTTCTCAGTCACAAAATTGACACATGACCATCACATGATAATCACCAGACGCTAATTGTATGGACCGCTTTTGTCGAGATCTGCGTCTTACGCATCCAGAGAGAAGAAAACGCTCTCTGTCTCAGAGCACCTAAGAAACAAACCTCCAGTCTTCTGAAATAAAGCTGGCATGGCACATGATGCGTCCAGCGTGACTCACATGGTTTTTCGGACTTCCTGTCCCCCTCTCCTCTGACATTCCAAAACACCCCATCTCTCAATAGAGATACGCACACTGCAAAGACAAACTTTAAGAGACAACCAACTTATTAGTATTGCTATTAGAGCAACAGTATGTTCTCTTTTATATGCCTGCTGTGTTTTATGTGATGATTGGAGTTTAATCTATGCATTATATGCCTTTAGGAAAGGAAGTTGTCAAATGTATTAGCATGCGAGCGATATACTATTGTTTGATACGGGATGAATGATCTTGGCGGTTGCAGTTTGTCTGAGTGAATGAGAAAATGATATTTTGTATACTTTGTGCATAAATAGTTTATTGAAGTTAATAACAAAAATTGCAGAGAAATCCATATCCTAATAAGTTGCGTACCAAAAGGAATTACAGGACAGAAAGGGGGTGGCATGACCCGCCCCTTCAGCAATGCCATTGGATCCCAGCATCGTGGGACGTGCCCTAGCGGCCCGTTTAAAACTTCATGTTCCTAACAGAACTCGATGCAAAAAGCAAGAAAACTGAGCGAACTCAGAGCTCTCAGCTCTCGTCTCACGCCTTTCGCCTCTTGTGGTTTGAGTGCTTTTCCATCTGCGCTCGACCGCTCGACCACTCGACCAAGCACGCGACGGTGCCATCAAAACTCTACAGAACAAACTGAAACTTCGTGACTGCCAAACTCTTCAAAGCCTCGCAACTCTGATACAGAAGAGCTCCGAACGCATCAACCTGCGTAACCAGGCAACCGAAAGATCGGCTCCAGAAAACCACTCCTCCACGTCGAGGGATTTCCCAAAGTACAGTCATCGACCAGCAACCAACCAGAACTTTCGCTCAGACGAGCCCCCGGAACCCCCGTTCCCGGCACTAACGCAAGTAACAAGATCTCTCTTTACTTCGCTGAAACTGGTGCAAAATACTCCCTAAGTAGTTAAAAGCTAAGTCTCTGCTTTTGTGATTTTCTAAGGTTGCGATCTAAGAACTAGTTAAGATACTAGAACATTTGGGGTTCTCTTCAACTCAGTAATTTCTCATCCCCGGAACTGTATAAGTGTGAGTGTGAATGTGTGTGTGTGTGTGTGTGTGTGTGTGTGTTCATTTGTGTTTAGTAGAGATTAGTTTTGTGTCTTAGAGTAGTCAATAAATCTTTGTTTCATTAAAAGAAGTGTCTTGAATTTTATGTTCACAAAGTTCTATCTGTGTTTAGATCAAGCTACCTCAGCTTTAAAATTTCCTAACGTAATATTTTGGTTTATTTGTGATCTTGGCCAGGAACATAATATAAACCTTTTTGAGTTAATACAGTATGCTGAATTGACCACTTTGCTGGACGAATGGTTAAGAAGTGTAATCTATTAACTCTGAATCAATTTAATCAAGTTCCGAATCTTTCGATTCGATTCCTTATTTGAATCATTATAAATTTGAGCTAATTAATTCCTTACACCTAAACCCCTGCAAGGACTTCAGATAATGCCAACTGTGAACCAATATGCTAAATTTTTCCTTTATTCTGATGATAAAGATAAGAACATGATTCATGATGATAACAAAATGTTATTATTGCTTGCTTTACGCCCACCATTTCTGCTTAAATGTCATCGTTACCTATCTGTACAATTTGTGTGTGGATATTGCTTTGCTGGTGACTCCTGTTATAAGACATCACTCTTAAGTGCTACATAACTAAGAATCAATTAGGAAAACGGTGCCCAGTTGGCACATGCATTCACAGTAGAGATGCGCGGATGGGCTCAATCGTCACCCGAATCCGCAGCTTCAAATAAATTATCCGCCCGCCACCCACCCGCACCTATATTTTTCTCTGAATTAGATAACCGCACCCGATCGTCATATTACACTTATTGTAATTCTTAGTTTTGCATGATGAAATGATAAATTGATGGTTCATGTTAACAGCAGATTGATTCAGCTGATCTGCAAATCGCTGCACACTTATACGTTTATCATTCATGATTTTAAGCCAAATCCATGCAGAAAAGAATAACATTAACTGACATCTGGATGCGACTCTCCGCAATCTCTGACGAAATCGGTCGGGTTTTCTCTCTATTAGAGCCGCTCTGAACTTAGTATTTGAACGCATGCTTGGACTGAAGTTTACAGGGGTTCACCAGTTTAAGAAAGGTCTGAGCGTAAAAATCTGCTTCTTTTCATTTTTAAGGTATTGTTTTCATTATAATCTACTGATTCAAATAAGTAATCAATAATAATTATAGCCTACCACTGCGCGCCTAGCCTGACATGCTTTCGCGTAATAATGAACAGGCAGCATGGACGCATCAGGCAAAATCGTCAAATATATTTCAAAAGAAGCCGGCGCCACAGTCCTGACCACATCACTGTCTTTACTGGGTGTTTTTAGGGAATATTTCAATTTATTAACATGCGACTGAATTAGCTATTCATGTGTTGGACTGTCATGATTTTGGCTAATGCAGGACACTTCTGAATGATGCGCATCAGAGACGTGGGTAAACGCAAAGCGACCAATGCACTACACCGCTGCATTACCGTGCTCAATAGCATTAGCACAGGCATAACTCCCTTCAAACTTTATATGGAATGTCAACGTTTCTGTCACCAAAAACTTAGAACAGGCAAACACACACACGCACACAAATGAAATCGTCTCTGCCTGATGAAAAACATATTTAAAACATGTTCAAGTTTTAGAAAATGTAGTTAATATTTGCATCATTATTGATTTATCTCATCCACCCGCGACCCACCCGCAAATAATCAGAATGCATTTTTTTATTACCCGACCCACCCGACCCGCGGATTATCCGCAGCGCCCGCGGATATAACCGCCATCCGCGCATCACTAATTCACAGTAACCCTCTGCCAGTTTGGATTTAAAGTTTACAGAATTGAAAGGGTTAAACTTTAAAATCAACACACAGACACATACACACTAAATATACAATTTTACCATCCAGTTTCATTTGTTAACATTGTTAACATGAACAATAATTAAATAGCATTTATTAATGTTAATTAATATTAACCTAAAAAAGTACTCATATATTGTTTAAAGGTAAATTAGTATCTTTTAACATTAGTTAATGTACTGTGAATTAACATGAACATGAACACAGTTCATATGGGTGTACAGCAATACACAATAAAGTGCTCAATAAACGCTTCATTCTTTCAAAATATCTTTAAAAATCAAGTTGGGTATTGTAATGGGGCGATATATAAATATAACTCATCTTAAAATGGTACAATTTTCAGATGTTTTGAACAGATAACAGCAAAGTTTGTTTTGTTGTCAAAGTTTGTCTTGAAATTGTTAGTGTTTTTTTTATTGAATCTAAAATTTAAATTATGAAAATAAATGTCTATCAATGAAGATAAATCGCTCATGCTAAAAAGTTGTATTTTTCTTAATCTTTTGCTATGTGACTGAATAGGACAAGTTCATGGTACAGTTCAGTAAAAAATAAATAAAAAAAACAACAACTGCAATATACAAAGACTGAAAGAGTTCGTGACCCTTTATATTTTCTCAAAGATCAGACGCTCAAAGTTCAGACATATTTATGTAGATTAAACTACAGCAATGTGCATCTTCCTCAAAGATGGTCTTAAGCAAAACAGCATGTTCCACTGGTCTCTCTCCCTTTCACCCCTCCCCCCTTCAGTCACTCTTCTAGTGTCAACACAGACTGTCAGCCCAGTGACAGCAGGTTACTGATATCTTTTTTAATTTTCTTTAATTCATAGAAGCTTGAATAGTTATGATATTACCAGCACTTGCTCATAATGATTAGATCTCTGTGTGAAAAAAGTTTGAAAGAGTTTGGATGCTGCACTTTAAAGATATAAAAAATTAGGGTTATGTTTTTTACTACATCTTTAAAAAATCACCACATCAACACCGTTCAAGATATCCCAAATCTGCTCGCAATTTAACATCTTCAGAATCTTCTCTTCATGTTAAAAAAGTTTGGTGTGAAAAGCTTTTTGTTCTTAGAAGGAGTGTGAATTTGTTTACAGCCTGATTTTTCAAAAAATCCACATTCAAATCAAAATAGGCGGCTTCCTGTTGGTCTTAGCTAATGAGTTTGATTTAGAAAGTTGTCCAGATTGATGAGATCAATATATGTACAGAGTTTGGTGACTGTAGGAAAAACTAACCCCCCAACTTTTGTCAAAAGATGGCGCTATAGAGTGCCTGCTCCACGCCCATTTATGACCTTTCGCCAGTGTCTAACTATCATTAATATTGATGTGTGTGTTGAGTTTCATGAAATTCTAAGTATGTTATCTGCCTCGAAAAGACAGGAATCTAATTTTAAAGTTTGACATGTTGCCATGGCAACAGCATTTGATTTATCATCGACCCCTTTACATATTCTTATCAGCCGTGTTTTGACATGATTTTGATGAAGTTTAAAGAAAATCAAGTAAAATTAAGAGGCTGATTTCAAAGCATTTTGAAAATGACACACTTCCTGCTCCCAGTTGGTGGCGCTATAACTTTGACTCATAATAGTCACATTTATGGAATCGGCATCATACAACGAACAAACTGGTGAAGTTTAATCAGAATCAGGCAATGTGTGCAACAGTTATTAGACACTTCCTGTTTCTCATTTCTCGCTATAAATTTGTCGCCTTGCCACGGCCAAACCGTTCGAGATATCAAAAATCCCCTCGCAATTTAGCATCCCCAATGTCTTGAGATCATGCTGACCGAGTTTGGTGACAATCCTATGGAAATCCTGGGAGAAGTACATTAAATTCCAGAGCATGCGCTTTTTACACAGCCCTAAATATCTCACTTCCTGTTGCGTGGAGCCCATGACATAGAGTACAAAAGTTGTTCAGCTCGATGAGTTCTATATGTGTACCGAATTTCATATGTGTACGTTCAAGTATGTGTGCTATATGGCCCTCAAAATTCCAGGGGGCGCTGTAGAGTCCCCTTGCCACGCCCCGGTACCAGCCTCTGTGGCGTCCTGATGGCCGCAGATTCCGACGTGTGTGCAAATTTTCAAGAGTTTTTGAGCATGTTAAGACCCCCTTAAGTGCCCGGAAGGTTAACAAAAAAAATAATTTTAAAATTAAAGCTGCGAGCAGCGATGATCGGGCCCTCGCACCCAGGCTCACCGCCGACCGGTGGCTTCAGGAAAACAGCAAACGGTGGGCAGTATGCTTTTAATACAGTAAATATAGAAGAAATATGTCATAAGTCATTTAAATGTGCCAAACTTGCCGCTGCCAGATGGTGGCGCTATGCCTATAACTGATTATTGGCATGTGGATGTGTTCAGGCCAGCACTATTATCAAACATATTAAGTTTGGTGCAGATTGATTTTGGTATGTTTGAGTTAGTGAAAGATATGATATATCCTGCTGCCAACAGGTGGCGCTATTATAATATCTGAATATTGGCCTTTAGGTGTCTTCAGGCCAGGACTCTTACCAAACCTGTGAATTTCGAGGCAGATCGGTGATTTTATGGTTGAGTTATAACAACTTCTATGTCTATGCAGAAACATCAAACTTTGTCAGGCCGCCACGGACACGCCCTTTAACGATAACTCAAGATCTTCACAATTTAACATCTCTAAGGCCTCTAGATCAGACTGAGCAAATATAATGTTGATATAATAATAAACGGAGCAATTCCAATAGGGTCCTCACACCATCGGTGCTCGGGCCCTAATAAGAATCCTTAGAAGAACAATAGGGCCTTCGCCCTTTTAGGCTCGGGCCCTATTGATTATGCTGCTTATGTTTATTTACAAGGCCCCTGTAAATGAATAAACTCAAGAAAGGCAAATAAGTATAGAAAGACTACAGGAAGACAACAATTGGCTCAGAGAGGAACTTAAAAACTGTAAGGAACAAATTAGTGGACAGAGATCTCTTTAGTCACGTTTTTGAAGTATTTATATTTATCTTTTATCTACACAAATGCATCTCACAAAATGAGGAATATTATAAAGCAATTGCTGTAAAAGTAAACGAACATGCTCTGTAGTAAGTAAATGCTGTTGTTTTGGAGCCAATATTTACCTGACCTTAAAATTACTTTCATCTGTCAATATAGTCAGGCTGATCATGTTAAAGGGGTGGTCTACCAGTATGTCAGAGCAAGTTTCTTACAGGCAAAAAGTCTTGTCATGCATTTTAGTATGGGACTAGGCTTAAAACTTAGAATTACAATTAGAGCTACACAACTAAAGTGTTAATTAGAGCTATACAAATAATCAGAAAATATTACAATTAATGTTGCCATAATTAAATAGTCATTAAAAGTCTCAATTACAGCATTCTATTTATATCTACTTCGATTACATCTGTTACGGTTGCTGGGGCAAGTTGAAGCTAAATACTGCAGGACACTGGCCCTCCAGGACTGAGTTTGGACAACCCTGCATTACATCAAATGTTTTCACTGACAATGTGTTGTGGCATTGAGCATTGCAGCCAATCACAGACATGGCTGAGTACATAAAAGCAAACTGAGGTGTGTAAGTTTAAGGGGGCCATCCCAGCAGAAATGTGATCAAATAGTTTTTTCTTTAACACTCTAATTCAAAACATAATAGTTTAAAAGTCTGAAGTTTCTAGTGAAAAAAGGTCCCTTTCGAGGAAACATCAAACTGCATCCACTAGGGGATCGCTATGGGGGAACGCCTTTTGCATGATTTGTCTCTGAACCATACATCCAAAAAGGACAATAGCATTGGCCGGGGACAACCTATGACGTCATTACCGGCGTGTCACTACTGCCGGTAGAACACAACATCTTCAAGGGACTGTTTTGTTTAAAGTGGGTTCATCCTGGAAATAACTATTTTTCTTCCCTTTACTATGGAAAGCACTAGTAAAACGAATAAGAAGTACAGTACAGACCAAAAAGTTTGGACACACCTTCTCATTCGTGTGTCCAAACTTTTGGTTTGTACTGTAGTTTTCTCAAAAACACAAACATGTGCATTCATGTTGCTTGCATATTATTGTAGCCCAATATGTGCTGATTACAATGTAATCAGAATTTAGCCATTAATATGTTTTTAAGATACTGAAAAAAGCACAAATGTCAGGGTATGTCAAAACTTCTTCAGGGCCCCAAAACACCCTCAGACCCCAGAGGGTTAAAGATGGGTCGTGGCTGGGTCTTCCAACATGACCCAGAGCACACAGCCAGGAAAACCAAGGAGTGGCTCCGTAAGAAGCATATCAAGGTTCTGGAGTGGCCTGGTCAGTCTCCAGACCTAAATCCAATAGAAAATCTTTGGAGGGAGCTGAAACTCCATGTTGCTCAGCGACAGCCCCGAAACCTGACAGATCTAGAGAAGATCTGTATGGAGGAGTGGGCCAAAATCCCTCCTGCAGTGTGTGCAAACCTGGCGAAGAACTACAGGAACTGTCT
>NC_133361.1:81526133-81608943 GCF_049309525.1 Garra rufa
GGACTTTCTCCTTGATGCCCCGGTTTCACCTTCTGAGCTTTTCGGTACCTCCGTTGAGACGGTGGTCAAGATGTTCAGGGAGGTGAAGGTGCGTTCAGCTGCCTTTAGGTCCTTTATTCCAAGAAGGGCCAGGTCTGAGCCTGAACAGCAAATGGGTTCTGGCCATCCTGATCTGAGGAACGAAGGCGGGTCAGAAGATTAGCGCCGCGACTCGTGCCCCTCCCCTGCCTCCAGGTGGGGCTGGAAGGAGGCACGAGTCAAGGGGACTACCTGAGGGAGGTGATCCATACAAGGCGTTCTCAACACTTTTGTACGGACCAGAGTAAATCCTGACCATCTACTCACCTTCCTTGGGGGGTTTGTAACAGCTGCCCTCTTTCTTCCCTTTCCTAATTTCCCTGGAATCACCATTGTTTCCACCTAACCAAGATTGGGTAGGAGCCTTTTGCACTTCCATCTGCAGTCTTTTAGGCTAGGCCTATCATGTTTTGGACAGGTTCTGTGTTCATAGAACCTCCTTACTGATGGTCCGGACCCAAGTCTTCTTTGGACTCTCTGTTGGAGAGGTGCTGGATCCAGTCTGTATGGTAGTCTTCATTCGGCCTCATGCCGGAAGCCCCCTTGGAAAGCCATCAGGTCTCCTGCATAGCACTGAAACTTTAGGACTTGCAGGTCCTCCGTTCAGGTTGAGCTTTTTCAGAGCATATGCTTCGTAATGTGCTCCCTTAGATCTCCCTGAGGTATGAGTGAGAGGTGTTTCTGAGGAACCTTCCTGATCACTATGGTCACCGCCTGGCCAGCTGTCATCTTGATAAGACCCCTCTACTACCCTGTTCAAATGTCCGATCCCCTTTTAAGCTGGATCCCATTTCCGCGGCCCCCCACACCTTATACCACTCATGCACAACCACAGATGTGGTTCGCTTGCAAAAAGAAAACCAAGAGAGAAGCCCTCCGTTTAAGCTCTGTGACAGTAACATCAGATAATTGGCTGCTTACTGCCTTCCTGATGAGTTTACCATTAGCTTGGGGCGCTAGTGAGTACGTATGGAGTAGTCATGTTTTAGCAGAGCTCTTCTCTAAATTTGAAATTATTCTGTCATTATTTTGATTATTCGTTTTTTTTCCCACCGCTGTCTTTGCATAACTTTGTTTGGCAAAGAACTGTATAATGCCTAAGCCTAAACACAAAGTCGGAAAGAAGCTGAAGCCGTTGAATGAGCCTCCTGCTCAGTCGTCACCATGGATGGAAGAACAGGCCGCATCAGCCTCGGAGTCGAGTGCTGAGTCTGAAGCGGAATCTAGCAATATTCTTCTGGCGATACAGAACATGAGCAAAACGATGACTGACTGATTTGATCTCCTGAAAGTGTCTTTGGCATCCACTCAAGCTTCCTTAGTGAGCCTTGGCTATAGAATCAAGGAGGTTGAAAACGCTGCCGCGGATTATGACCGTCGCCTCTCTCTCGTCGAGTAGAAGTGCGTTAAAATACAGTCAGTGAATGAAGCCGTCCGTCATAAAGTGATCGATTTGGAGGCTCGCTCAAGACAGCAAAACATAAAAATTGTTGGCCTGCCTGAGAAGATTGAGAATGGGTGACCCACTGATTTTTTGAAGAAGTTTATTCCTGACCTGTTGGGCGCAAGCAGTTTCTGCCCTAGTATATCGTAATCATGCATTTCCCCCTTCAATCTCTGATATGACATTCAATACCTGGAGGCTGAGTGGTATAGTCACCCTGGAGGATTTATATACAGTATATACTGTATATATACTGTACTGTATATATACAGTGAGGTCAATAAGTATTTGATCACCCTGTGATTTTGCAAGTTCTCTTACTTAGAAATCATAGTGGGGTCTACAATTTTAAGCATAGGTGCATTACCACTGTTAGAGACAGAATCTATAAATAAAAATCCGGAAATCACATTGTATGATTTTTTTAACTATTTATTTGTGAATTACTGTGTCAAATAAGTATTTGATCACTGGAGTCAATTTTTTTTTAAATATTTGGCAGAAGCCTTTGTTAACAAGACTGCGCGTCACACACAGCACTACTGACAAGGGGTTTTCCTCACCTGAGGAGATGGAGGCATTCTTTGGGACACTGTCTTGAAAATAACTTTTAGGTGTGCAGATTGAGCATGCTCTGGTATGTGACTTTTTCAGTAATCGCTTAGAATGGAACATATGACCATTTTTTTGTTTGCAAATATCTGTTTATGTGATTGGAGAGAGAGCTTTAGGGCTTTGTTAAGCTGTAGTTTCACTGTACTGATGGTCCGGCAACCCCTCAGTGATTTTCGGTGATGCATGTTCTCACTTTGTTTGGGGTTGCCATGTGCTCAAGCGAGCTAAAGTATTTACACACCTGAAATCTTTGTCTGCGGATGTTATGTACTTACAAGAGACACATATTAGGCCTATGAAAGAGAAGATGCTTAAATGCAGCTGGGTTGGTCATGTTTTTCAGTCTTCGTTTTCCAGCAAAGCTAGAGGAGTTGCAATCTTAATTTGTAAAACAGTTTCTTTTTAGACATGTTTCCACTCTGAGTGATCCAAATGGTCATTACATCTTGGTAACTGGTTACATTTACTCTTTTCATGTTGCACTTCTTAATGTATATGGGCCGAACTGCGATGACCCTACCTTTTTTACAAAAATATTTAATTTACTGTCTGATTTTACTGATTCACATGCGATTGTACGTGGTGATTTTAATTATGTGTTTGATAATTTTTTGGACAGGTCAGCCCAAATAGACCAGTTACCTTCTGCCTCCATAGTTTTAAATAACTTAAAGTCCTCCATGAACCTGGTTGATATATGGCGACTAACACATCCCACAGGTAGAGACTAGGGCTGGGTAAAAAATATCGATTCTCCGATTTTAATCGATCTTCAGTTTAACGCAACGATATGGATTCGGGAAATCCCCGAATCAATTCTTAATGCACGTGCTTCACGTAAGAGGATATGAATATTCACCTCTTGTCCTGAAGGTGTCACTAGTGTTCCTGCTGAGAGAGTTTTCTCAACTGCTGGTGATCTAATCACAGCGCAAAGGAGCTGCCTTAGATCAGATCAGAACATGTTGATCAGCTGCTTTTTTTGCAGAAAAATCTGGTGATCAAAAATGATTAGGCTGTAGTTAAGAACTGTTAGTTTTATGGACAGTTAGAATGTTTTGTATACGCAGACAAGGGCTTTATGATGGGCCTGTTTTGAATTTAGAAAAATGTTTTATTTCTTAAATATGTTTGAAGTTCTTAATAGATTTCACTGTTGCACATTTAGTCTTTTTATTTTTTTACAGTAATGTGCATTTTGCAGTTTGTTTACATGGTGTACAATGGATGCACATATTTATGACTTCTTGTTACAGTGTTCATTTAAAATAAAAGTTGTTTAAAATAAACCCTATTATTAATGTAGATGTGTATTTCAGTAATAAACTTAAGTAGGGGAGTTTCAGTTACCAGCATTTATTTCAAAATATGGATCCCATGTCTGCAAAACTAACATTTTAAATGAAATATTGATAGCTAATCAATATCGAATCGAATCGAATCGAAATCGAATCGAATCGAAACCATAAAAATAAGAATCGAATTGAATTGCCAAATTGGTCACAATACCCAGCCCTAGTAGAGACTATTCTTTTTTTTTCACAAAGGCATAAGTCTTTTTCTAGAATAGATTATTTTTTACTTGATTCCAAACTTATATCAAACGTGATTACCTCAAAATATCACAATATCTTAATTTCTGATCACTCTCCTACTTCAATAGTTCTTGACCTTGGCCATAAGAGTAAATCACATTGCTGGCGTTTTCATCCCTCTCTACTTTCTGATACCTCATTTTGCCAATTTATATCTGATAAGATTTCAGAATTTTTAAAGATCAATGACTACGTTTACATGGGCAAGAATAATGCGATTATTTCCAATAATCAGAGTAAGGACTTAATCGCATTATGATGTTTACATGTCAAGAGCAAAGTTCTTCATTCCGGTTTACATGGAATTTCCATTATTCCTATTATTCCTATTGTCCGTCAATGAATTGCATTATGTTCATATCGCGCAAAGTCCAGTTTCCTAAGCTCCCTAAAAGTGTGTCGCCTTCTTCGCCGTCGTCGTTTCTAATCTACAGACAGGCGCCAGAATATTTTCTCTAACGGGGCTAACGGGGGGCTAGTCCAATATGTGGAAAATTATCGATATTCGTGACGTAAAAGTTACTTAATGAAGAAATTGTGTCTTTTTTCTTTTTAAAGAAAAGCAGCTCTGGTAGCCTACACACAATATTTAACAGAAGTAGCCTATAATTTAAATTTTATTTAAAACGGCTTTTTAAATTATATTTAAAACTGACACGAACGAAAAAAATAGACACAAACTTAAAACAAGCCCTGCATTCCAGCCCGAGCCCGACGGGCAGCAGTGAGCGCGTCTTCAGCGCATTTTTTTAGGAGTTCCACAAATCCGCAATCAAGAGCACATGAAAGGCTAACGCATTTGCCTCACAATTGCCTAAAGATTCCTGTTCCTAAAGAAGAGAGCCCATTCCATTTTTTTTTATAGAAAAAGCACATCAATTTGTTGGTATTGTTTGTGAGGGCACGCAAATATACATAAATCCTTTACAGTTACGAATAATAGCGATTACTCTTACCTTTACGTGCAAAAAAGTCAGCGTATTTTAAGATGTTTGCAATGCAAGTGATCACACTTGCTACTTCATGTCCAGTAAAGCGCGCGTTAGCCTCCACTCTCCGCACAGACGAGAGAATATGAGTCTAACAGCGCACATACAGGTTGAATGTTTAAAACTAACATTTTGATATGCTTGAACTCTTTAATATCTATAGATTTTATTTTAGGCAAGTCGTGATGATTTAAGAAAGCTAAATTGATCAAGCATATGAACTCAACGTCTGCCGCTGGTCGCTTCTTTAAAAAAAAAAAAAAACTTAGCCTATAGCCTATTTAACGGGAAAAAAATGTTTTAAACTTTTTTCTAAATTAACTTAAAAAAAACCTGAAACGAAATATAATTACATTGTCATTTCGTCGCCTTAGAATTATAAGGTTCTATCTGACATTTTTGTCAAAATTGAGTTATTCACATATTCTTATCCTGTGATAACTTATTTACATTATGTGATGTTTTTTTTTTAAAGTTGTGTACATTTTAGAACTTTTTATTTAGAAAAGAATAAGGTTCTATCTGCAGAGTCGAACTATAACTTGGTTCTATAAGGTTCTATCTGTGAGCCAATCAGCACTTCGAATGCAAACAAGAGGACCAATCAGGATCAACTTTCTTTGTCATGTCACCGGACTGCTCTATAACAGCAGGAAAGATTAAACGTAAAACAACAATTGCACATCTGTAGAATCAATGAGTGCAATTCACATTTATTCCTCAAAGTAGTGCTGGGCGATATGGAAAAATCATGTATCACGATATGGATTATTTTATATCACGATAACGATATATATCACGATATACCAAAATAAAGTACGTTTTCAGTTATTCTCTGAAAAGTTTGACAAAAATATCATTGCATAATTTTTTTGCAACATTATTTTTATTCGTTATTTGAAGTGGCATTTAACTGAACTGTCACAAATGAGAAAAATACATTTTAGTGCAGCAATATAAATGTATCAAATGACAACAGGTGTGGTGGAGGTAGAGCTACAGTAGCCTTCACATTTTTTATCCACATCATAGTTAAATAGTATTATCAAAATAAACTATTTTTTTTAATTAAAATGCACAGCCATTTCAAGTTTCTGAGCAGAAAAGCACTCAATTATAAAAAAAAAAAAAAAAAAAAAAACATTTTTCAACCTTGTAGTGCAAAGTTTGCAAACCAAAATGAAGTATCACGCCTGTTTCACACATACTCCGTCTGCAGTCCATGTGCGTTGCGTATGCGGTGCAGAGGCAGCACGGACTCGTTTTGCTTCCACACAGAACGCGTTTGCAGTCCGTTCCTGATCCGCGGGTGTTTACCACAAACACACCATTTATCCGTTATTTTAATTTCAAATCCAAACGTGCTTTTTCAGCATTGGGATACTCTTTTATCACAGTACACTAATACAATAATACTAGACATATTCACGTTTAAACTCAACGTATTATAAACAACGTAGGCTATTATTCAATGCACTTGACTTCTAGATTTGTATATTAATTTGCTCAAGCAAGTTGCAACACATTTAAAGCTTCCTTTTTATATTGAAATTGGGCTATCACAAATATTTTAAATTAAAACTTACCACAGACAAGCAGTCGGCTCTCTGTGCCTTTCTTTCGTATTAAATCTTTATTAAAAAACATATTTTAAAGAACTTCTCTACCTGGACAAGTGCATCTATTATGTTGCCTTGTTTATTTAAAACTGCACTATTTTAAACCTAGCCAAAAAGCCACGTGTTGACTGTGAAACACAGTAGACTGCATTTATATGCATTTATGGTACATTTCCGTGTCAATCCATGTTCATTTTTACAGCGAACAATGCGCTGTCACTTTAATCCAGCGCATGCAGCACAGCAAAAACAGACTCTGTCCCGAAAGGATCGCTCCACTGCTGCAAACGCACAGCTTCTGGAACGTACTACCGGACAGCAACCGCGTGCAGTGTGAACGATCTGATCCGTTAACATGGGTGCGGAAAAAAATACGCAACGCATACGCACTGCAGACGAAGTATGTGTGAAACAGGCGTGAAACAGGCGTCAGCGTCGGGCGCGGAAACAGTCTTTTGGCAGAGTTTGCACATGACTGTCTGTCTTCTGCTCCGTGTCGGAGCTCTTGAAGCCAAAATGCAACAAAATCACTGACGTACCCACGTGTCGGTAAAAGTACTTCTTGTCTGCTGCCTGCGTAGCAGTTTCAGTTTGTTGTTGCGACTCCGGGCATTCATCTTCAACCTCTTGCGTCTCCATCTTTAGGCTAAGCACTCACGAGTTAAAGCATGTCGCACTCGCAACAACGTAAGTCACGTCGCACAAGACGGAGTTTCTTTGTGAAAAAGTTCGTTTTTATTCTTGATTATCACTTATAGGGTAGAGTATGCATTGCACACCAACAAGACACTATCATACATTTGTCATAGCCTATTTAATGCAATATTTTCTTTAGTAATTGATAAAATTAGGTTAGAGACGATAGAAACGATAGAAGAGAAATAGGACGATAGACACTTTTCTATCGTCCCCACGATATATATCGTCATATCGCCCAGCACTACCTCAAAGTGGCAGTGTTTAAAACATAATGATGGCGTGATTTTTTTTTACTCATAATTACCGCTACCGGCATTATATACATTACCGGCATAAAACAAATAATAGTATCTGCAACTGGCTTGAATGGCTTTACTGCAGATCAATTGCATAATGTAAAGTACATAATGAAATATAAGTGTCACTGTCGTTTGATGTTGAATGTGGTCAATAGCGATCAAACTGTTGTTATTAAACATGTTGAAAACGATAGTTTTGCGAATATGGTTGAATATGGCTTTTTGTGGAATGAAGTCCTGGTCAGATGGATTAGAGAAGCTGATTTTTTTAACTGTTTCTGCAATAACGTCTTTAATTACCCACTATAATTATAAACTTAACATCTGCTCTGGACAAAATATTCAGCACTGCCTTTTATGCCTAACTTAAACAAGAAAAAAAAATATTTGTCCTAAAATATTAAATAAATGTGATAAAGAAAGCATTAAAACATTAAATTCTCATACATGTTGACACATTGTTACAACAGTAATTTATGTTTTAAAACAAATTATAAGTAAACTACATTTATTTCTTAAAATTGTTGCTTTAATTAATGTTTTGCAAGATAGAACCTTATAATTCCAAGCAGAAAACGACTATTTAGAATTAGAAGGTTCTATCTGCATTTGACCTGTTCCCAAAATCCCCATTTAAAAATCTGAGAGGATTTTGATATTGTACATTTAGAATACATTTAGGGTCTCTGTCATTCTCATGTAGGAAAGAGACTTGTTCCCCATATCATTTTTACTATATAGAATGCAAAAACTTTGAAGCTCAATATCTCAAAACCACTCGGAACGCAGATAGAACCTTATAATTCTAAGGTGACGATTTGGCCTATATACAAAACTGAACTATTTTAATAGCTAAAAAAAAAATGGTATATAAGCTGTTTTGGGAGAAGTGGCCAAAAAGACGATCATGAGATCCGTGAGACTGGGTTGTGCGCTCAACATTAACACAATTTATATGAATGCGTAATTCAGCTGTGTATACTTTACACTTATATTAAAAATTAAATGAACGGCACATCTCAATCTTAGTGATGCCTAATGCACGAAACTGCGCTCACATGACGCGTGTGTAAGAATACTGTGACAAACAGCACGAGACAGCAGTACTCTATCTCAGCTGGTTGGGAGGGCTAAACCAAGATATTCAAAATTCTAACGGGGCTATAGCCCCCTAGCCCCTTTGTAGAGCAGTCCCTGTCTGCAAATGCGTGGCACGTGATTCGTGTAAGTCAGGAGCGCGTGCGCACTCTGGTCAAAGCGGCAATACTGCGATTAAGGTGTTTACATGCCGGTATACTTCGATTAAAATCGGCGTGCGCCACCTATGTTAATACGATTATGCTTGCTGCGATTATGAGCTTAATTGCATTATTATAATCGAAGTATTGCGTTTACATGGGTAAAAGTTTAATCGCAATACTGCCAAAATCTCATTATAATCGCATTAAGAGGGTCCATGTAAACGCACTCAATGATAATTCTGAAGTCACAGAAAAAACAGATGCAAGCGTCTTTCAGAAATTGAACAGGAATTATCTCAATTAGAACCCTCTTACAGAGTTTCCTCTAGCCCTTCCACCTTGCAGAACATCCTTAAGTTAAAGTATGAATATAATACTATATTGTCTGGACAGGTATGGGATCAGTTGTTGAGGATAAGACAAAAATATTTTGAGCTAGGGGATAACCCCATAAATTGCTGGCTCGACAGCTGAGGAGCTTACAAGCTAATAAAGCCATACATAAAATTAGACCAAAAGCTGGGGACATTATTGTGGATCCTAAGGTTATTAACAATTGTTTTAGGGGATATTATGAACAGTTATATACATCCAGAGCAAGAGGGGACATTTCTAATTGGCTAGGGCCCTTGAATCTTCCTATATTGAGTGATGATGCTCGTGAGGCATTAAATTCTAATATTACTATTTAGGAGATTGTTGAGGCTATAAAATCTTTTCCCAATGGCAAGGCAGCTGGGCCAGATGGTTTTGGTATAGAATTATATAAAAAGTATTCTGGGACGTTGGCTCCCATTTTGTTGAGGATGTTCACTTATTCTCTTGAAACACAAAAATTTCCTCACACATTATACAATGCCTTCATCTTACAGGCCTATTGCATTATTGAATTCAGACATTAAAATTTTTAATAAATTATTAGGTAATAGATTAAATAAATATATTTCATCCATTGTACATACAGATCAAACTGGTTTTGTTCCTAATAGATTTTATTTTTTTAATGTTAGAAGATTAATGAACAATGTATCATAGGTTTAACTCTCTAAGCGCCAAAGTCGCAGAATTGCGACAAGACGTCATACCCATTGAAATAGACTGTAGTTCCTAATACGGTGTAATTTCTCATTTGTATTCCTAACCACTAGATGGCAGACATGTAGTACTTCGATTCTAGACCAAAATTACGTCTTGTTCCTGTTCAAAGTATTGGCGGAAATCATAGAGAAAGTGAGCGATCTTCATTGATGCGGAAGCAGTACAGCTCATAGTGTAAATAGAGTAAATTGTCAGATTTGTGAGGAGAAAAGCACCAAACGGCTGATAAAAAGTTGTACCGTGAAGTTGTGTTGCAAATGTTATTTGCTGATTGTGACTCTAAAGGGGAATATTTGTCTTTTGGAAATGACGATCGGCCGTCTAATAGACGCGCATCTCGTGGTACATCTTTGCGGAGCAGTTGTGCCGCTGTGTAAGACGAGATTGTTCATGAAGCACAAACAAATAAAGCACAAACAAATGTTATTTGCCGATTCTCACTCTGAAGGGGAATGTTTGCCTTTTGGAAGTGACGATCGGCCGTCTAGACACGCGTCTCCCGGTACATCTTTGCCTCGCAGTGGTGCCGCCGCGCAGCACGAGAAAGTGTTTACAAAGCATAACCAGCGATCATTTCGTCCCTTTGCCCAAAAGGAATGGGGGTGGCAGGGGTGAATATGGTCATAGTGTACACAGGGGTATAGTAATATTCTAATAATTTAGTAATTTCTTCTGTTTTATTGTTGGTTTCCTCTATTCTCATCCATTTGATCATTTTACTACTGTATAGTAGTGTAATATGTAATATTTTTGTTTTATTGTTGGTGTTCTCTTTTTTGATCATTTGGAATGAGGATAAAAAAAATAAAAACATGCAAATAAGTTCAAACATCCATTTATTATCTTTTATTTCCTGAATATTACTTGTGAAATGATCAAACAGTTGGCTACTGTTCACATGCATTTTATTACATCGAATAGTAATATAGTAATAATTTAGTACTTTTTCCTGTTTTATTGTTGGTTTCATCTCTCTGATTATTTGAAATAAGGATAAAAGACAAAAAAATTAGCAAATAACTTCAAACATCCATTCATTATTTATTATTTCCTAAATATTATTATGAACTGATCAAACAGTTGGCTACTGTTCACATGCATTTTACTATATAGAATAGTAATAATTTAGTACTTTTTCCTGTTATATTGTTGGTATCCTCTTTTCTGATAATTTGGAATGAGGATAAAAGTGAAAAAAAAAAATTGCAAATAAGTTCAAACATCCATTCAATATCTATTATTTCCTGAGTATTACTGATGAACTAATCAAACATTAGGCTACTGTTCACGTGCATTTTACTATATAGTATAGTAATATAGTAATAATTGAGTCATTTTTCCTGTTTTATTGTTGGTTTTCTCTTTTCTGATCATTTGTAATGTGGATAAAAAGACAAAAAACTAAAAAACATCAATTCAATATCTACTATTTCCTGAATATTATGAATTTCAATAATGCTGCCCCCATGATGACGTCATAATATGCAAATTAGATGAGAATATTTACACCCCACATCAAGTCAAGTCAAGTCAAGTCACCTTTATTTATATAGCGCCTTTTACAATACAGATTGTGTCAAAGCAACTGCACAGTATTTAAACAGCACAATAGTGTGTAAGTAACGCATTATTGTAACAATCAATTTTCAGTTAAAAGCAGTTCATCAATGAATTCAGTGATATCATCGTCAGTTCAGTTCAAATAGTGTACGATATCGCTGGAAAGTGTCCCCAACTAAGCAAGCCAGAGGCGACTTCTGGTGATGCCCAACATTTTTCTAATTTACAGTAGATCTCTATCTTTAAGCCCTTTCAAGCCACAAGCTTTTGAAATCTTGATGTCAAAATCCAGCATTTTTCAAAAAAAACCCTGGCGCCTAAAGGGTTAAAAGAGGTTCTAAGGTGGCAGCCTTGTGTTTAGATGCAGAGAAGGCGTTCGACCAGCTGGAATGGCCTTATATGTTGAAAGTTTTAGAAGAGTGTGGGTTTGGTAGTCGTTTTGTGTCATGGATTACAACATTGTATGCTTGCCCAACTTCCTCTGTACTCACAAATCAAGAGAAGTCAAAGCCATTTTTATTGCATCGTGGGACACGTCAAGGATGTCCCCTCAGTCCTATGCTTTTTGGAGTTGCGATCGAGCCTCTCGCGTTCAGTATTATAAATCATTCATCTATCAAGCCTGTCAGTCTGGGAAATGTGGATCATTACATTTCCTTATATGCTGACGATATTGTTCTTTTTCTGTCAGACCCTGAACAGTCGGTCCCTTTACTGTTAAATCTTATAAAATCATTTGTTACAATCTCTGGCTATACAATTAATTGGCAGAAGAGTGAATTCATATCATTGGGTACTGATCTTGATACTGAATTCTTGCATAATCTCCCTTTCAAAATTTCAGACAAACATAAGTATCTTGGAGTTGTTTTGCCCAAAAAACCCAAATTAATTTTCAAGATGAATTTTCTTCAGAAATTGGAAGATTTAAAGATCAGCATAAGCAAATGGAGGACACCTTCGTGTGTCCCAACATTTGGTCTGTACTGTATATATACAGTGAGGTCAATAAGTATTTGATCACCCTGTGATTTAGCAAGTTCTCTTACTTAGAAATCATGGAGGGGTCTACAATTTTCAGCATAGGTGCATTTCCACTGTGAGAGACAGAATCTATAAATAAAAATCCGGAAATCACTTTGTATGATTTTTTAAACAATTTATCGGTGAATTACTGTGTCAAATAAGTATTTGATCACTGGAGTCATTTTTTTTATATTTGGCAGAAGCCTTTGTTAACAATTACAGAGGTCAAACGGTTCCTGTAGTTCTTCACCAGGTTTGCACACACTGCAGGAGGGATTTTGGCCCACTCCTCCATACAGATCTTCTCTAGATCTGTCAGGTTTCGGGGCTGTTGCTGAGCAACACAGAGTTTCAGCTCCGTCCAAAGATTTTCTATTGGATTTAGGTCTGGAGACTGGCTAGGCCACTCCAGAACCTTGATATGCTTCTTACGGAGCCACTCCTTAAAAACATATTAATGGCTAAAGTCTGATTACACTGTAATCAGCACATATTGGGCTACAATAATATGCAAGCAACATTAATGTACATGTTTGTGTTTTTGAGAAAACTACAGTACAGACCAAAAGTTTGGACACACGAATGAGAAGGTGTGTCCAAACTTTTGGTCTGTACTGTATTATCAAACATTTTGCCTCATTTTCACAGCTAAAAGAAAAGTTTTCTCTTCCAACAACACACTTTTTTAGACATTTACAGATCAGGAATTATGTACGTCATGCAGTACCCAATTTTGAATCCCTGCCGAAAGAAAGAAGGATTTATAGGCTATTGTTGGGCTCACCTGATTCCAAACATCTGGTTTCAGATTTTATAAGTACATTTTTTGAAGAAGCAAGTTATTCTACACATTTTTTGAAGAATGCTTGGGAGGAGGAACTAGGTATACAGATTGAAACTGATGTATGGGAGGGGAACCTCAGCAGAATTCGATCTTGTTTTATTAATTCTAGGCATCAGTTAATTCAGTTCAAGCTGATGCATAGACTGCACTATTCAAAATGTAAATTGCACAGATTTCTTCCTACTATATCTCCTATTTGTGACCAGTGTAAATCTGCAGAAGGCTCTCTGACCCATGTCTTTTGGACATGTCCAAAACTTTAAGATTTTTGGTGTGACATATTTAAGTGGTTTTCTGACATGTATGCTTAATTACATTGTTTGGGTATTCTGTTTCTCTATTAGATCATAATGTATTTGTACAAAGTACCATAATTTACGGAATGTTTAATGCTAAGAGTGTCATTCTAAGGCTGTGGAAACAGAAACTGTTCCTCAGTTTAACACCTGGTTGACCTATATTACTGGAATATTGCACATGGAAAGAGTCCAGTATGGAGTTATTGTCATATGTAGCCCTATGTTTCGTGTCTTTTGCCTTGTGTTTGCACTGTTTGTCATTTGGTTTCTCCCTCTGTCTTCCCCCGTCTGTTTGTAATGATTTGGTTTAGCCCTATGATTAGTCTTCGTTAGTGTCATCTGTATCACCTGTGTTTTCTTGATTAGTTTGCCTTTATAAGTCTGTCTTTGTGTTCTGTCTTTTGTCGGTCATCAAATGTAGTACGTGTGTGGAAAACCCCTGTCTTGTTCCTTGAAGATCACTATTAAAAGTATTTGCTATTTGAGTTTGTCTTCCGGCTCATCTAACCAGCACCCATCTATAACAGTATGACCGACCGAAACTGCAGCGCTGAGGAACGCCTGTGGAGCCTGAGGCAGAGCGGTCGGGAGTTGGAACGGTATGTGAAGGATTTTCTTGAGCTTTATCATCGGGTGAGCTGGCCCGACGCTTCCATTGGCATTGTGTTTCTGTTGGGGTTGGATGAGGATACAATTCGTTGCGATCTCTCTGTCCATGATTTTTCTTTTGTCGAGTTAGTGAATATTATCCTCTGTTTAAATGGCTCCGGTTACGAGGTGGAGCCAATGGAGAACAACTATTCGATCCGAAATCCAACCCCCTCAGAAACACAATACCGCGCACCGGCTCACCCAACGCCAAGTGCCTCCACATACCGGTCCAACCGTTCAGACCACCTGCCTCGCCCTCAACATCCGGCTATCATCCAGAGCTCCATAGGCTTCCTCAGCCTAACACCGCTGGCCACAGAACCTGATCTTCTGGTCAAGGTGACCGCTACCCCGGACACCGCAGTCAGGATGGCCAGCGCTCCCGAATTCCCCGCTAAGATGGTCGACACAATGGACGATATTGACAAGGATTTAATAGACTGGTTTGGAGAAGTAATTCCCTACCCTCCTGAGTTCCCGCTGGTTCCGCCCAGCCGTCCTGAGTTCCCGCTGGTTCCGCCCAGCCGTCCTGAATCTCCGCCAGTCTCATCCAGTCGTCCAGAATCCCCGCTGGTTCCGCCCAGCCTTCCTGATCCTCCGCTGATCCTGTCCTGCCTTCAAGAGCGCCGTCCAGAGCCCGCTCCTCAAGAGCGCCGTCCAGAGCCCGCTCCTCAAGAGCGCCGTCCAGAGCCCGCTCCTCAAGAGCGCCGTCCAGAGCCCGCTCCTCAAGAGCGCCGTCCAGAGCCCGCTCCTCAAGAGCGCCATCCAGAGCCCGCTCCTCAAGAGCGCCGTCCAGAGCCCGCTCCTCAAGAGCGCCGTCCAGAGCCCGCTCCTCAAGAGCGCAGTCCAGAGCCCGCTCCTCAAGAGCGTCGTCCAGTCCAGAGCCTTCGCTGGTCCCGTCCAGCCGTCCAGAGCCTTCGCTGGTCCCGTCCAGCCGTCCAGAGTCTCAGCTGCTCTCGTCCTGCCGTCCAGAGTCTCAGCTGCTCTCGTCCTGCCGTCCCCCCTACGAATTGCTGAATCTCCCCAAGAAAATTTTGGGGGGGGGCTACATACCCCTAGTCCACGTGACCTGGCCAAGGACTAAGGCCAGGGCCACGGGGGCTGCCCAGTCATGGCAGTATGAACTGTCTGTCCAGCCATGGCCCCCTGACCCGCCATGGCTCCTTGAACTATCTGTCCAGCCATGGCCCCCTGACCCGCCATGGCTCCTTGAACTGTCTGTCCGGCCATGGTCCCCTGACCCGCCATGGCTCCTTGAACTGTCTGTCCGGCCATGGCCCCCTGACCCGCCATGGCTCCTTGAACTGTCTGTCCGGCCATGGCCCCCTGACCCGCCATGGCTCCTTGAACTGTCTGTCCGGCCATGGTCCCCTGACCCACCATGGCTCCTTGAACTGCCTGTCCGGCCGTGGCCGCCTGAACCGCCATGGCTTCCTGTTCCGCCCTGGAGGCCTCCCCAACCCAGGAAGGTCCTGCCCCGTAGCGGCCTCCAGGGCGCCCGCCCTCCCTCCCTGGTGTTTCCGTCACGGCGCAGGACGCGCCTAACGGGAGGGGGAGGTAGTGTTATATGTAGCCCTATGTTTCGTGTCTTTTGCCTTGTGTTTGCACTGTTTGTCATTTGGTTTCTCCCTCTGTCTTCCCCCATCTGTTTGTAATGATTTGGTTTAGCCCTATGATTAGTCTTCGTTAGTGTCATCTGTATCACCTGTGTTTTCTTGATTAGTTTGCCTTTATAAGTCTGTCTTTGTGTTCTGTCTTTTGTCGGTCATCAAATGTAGTACGTGTGTGGAAAACCCCTGTCTTTTTCCTTGAAGATCACTATTAAAAGTATTTGCTATTTGAGTTTGTCTTCCGGCTTATCTAACCAGCACCCATCTATAACAGTTATGGGTAATCTAGATAAATTTTACAGTATATGGCAAAATTTTTAGACCATTTTGGCAAATATAATGTTACTTAAACCAGTAATATAATGCTTAGTATGCTGTCTGCCCCCTTTTAAGTGATTTTGTTTTTACTTGAAACTGCCAATATGCCCTGATTACTCTTACAAGTCTTTTTTTATTATTCCTATTATTCTTGTATTTTTGAATTTTTAAATGTTTTTTTATTTTTACTTTTTGTTGTTGTTGTTTGGTGTTTGTTATGCAATGTAAAACAAATAAAAATATTATTCAAAAGAGTTTACCAATAGCTGGTAGCTTGGGAGCATGCAGCTTACAACCGAGTTCCTCTCCTATTTTTGAGAGATGGGCCTCAATGCTCTGGAGCTCCAGCCAGCAGTCATGCCAGGTTATTGGACCACTTCCTGCCTCCGTGGTGGGCTGTGGTGGGTTGAGCTAGCATTGCTCCATTTACCATAGAGGAGCACCTATGAGCATTGTATTTTAAAAAAAATATTAAGTTTCAATCCTCAAATTTAATTGTTTGTGTTACTCTGTTTGCCTGTGTTTACAACATTCTACACAATTGCTTTGGCAAAGCATCTGCCAAACAAACTATAATCAAAGTGTTATTGCTCAGTGCCATTGTCAAATCCCAAAATTAAAGAAGCTGCGTGTAATCAGGGATTCTCTGATGCATGCAAATATACCAGAAAAGGAAACCATTATCTTTGGAAATATTGGTGGAAATTAAGTTGGCGCAAAAACAATATTTGAATTTTACCTTTAATGGTCAATGATATATCGTCAGCTGATATACACTATATTGCCAAAAGTATTCGCTCACCTGCCTTGACTCGCATATGAACTAAAGTGACATTCCATTCCTAATCCATAGGGTTCAATATGACGTCTGTCCCGCTTTGCAGTTATAACAGCTTCAACTCTTTTGTGAAGGCTGTCCACAAGGTTTAGGAGTGTGTTTATGAGAGCTTTTGACCATTCTTCCAGAAGCGCATTTGTGAGGTCAAACACTGATGTTGGACGAGAAACCCTGGCTCTCAGTCTCCGCTCTAATTCATCCAAAAGGTGTTCTATCGGGTTCAGGTCAGGACTCTGATCAGGCCAGTCAAGTTCATCCACACCAGACTCTGTCATCCATGTCTTAATGGACCTTGCTTTGTGCACTGGTGCAGAGTCATGTTGGAAGAGGAAGGGGCCAGCTCCAAACTGTTCCCACAAAGTTGGGAGCATGGAATTGTCCAAAATGTCTTGGTATACTAAAGTATTCAGAGTTTCTTTCACTGGAACTAAGGGGCCAAGCCCAGCTCCTGAAAAACAACCCCACACCACAATCCCCCCTACACCAAACTTTACACATGGCTCAATGCAGTCAGACAAGTACCGTTCTTCTGGCAACCGCCAAACCCAGACTTGTCCATCAGACTGCCAGATGGAAAAGTGCAATTTGTCACTCCAGAGAACGCATCTCCACTGCTCTAGAGTAGAAATAAACGATAGGAAACAGGATTAACTTTCCTTGCAGTGCGAAATGGGCCGATGAATTTCTGGGAGAGCTTATTTGATTCAACCTGGAGGGGCAGGTTCTTGGTGGCTAACCAAACTGTTTGACCGGCTCGGAAGTTAGGGGCTGTCTGGCGGCGGCGATTACCCTGACGTTGGTATCTCTGGGAGGTCTGAAGAAGTGTACGCCTAGCCTTCTTCCAGGTCTGCTGACAGCGTTGGACGAAACGCCGGGCCGAGGGAACATCAACCTGTCTCTCTTCCTCGGTAAACAATGGGGGGGTATACCCCAACTGGCATTCGAAGGGGGACAGTCCAGTGGCCGAGGACTTGAGGGTATTGTGGGCATATTCACCGCAGAGTGTTCTCCAGATCCTGATTAATCAGTTCTGTCTGGCCATTAGACTCAGGATGGAACCTGGATGATAGGCTGGCAGTGGCCCCAATAAGCTTGCAAAAGGCCCCCCAGAACCTGGACGAGAATTGGGGCCCTCGGTCAGAGACAATATCCAAGGGAATTCCAAATATACAGAAGACATGGTTCATGAGGAGCTCAGCTGTCTCCTTAGCTGAAGGCAGCTTGGGCAGGAGAATGAACCGGGCGGCCTTAGAAAAGCGGTCCACAACCACCAAGATGGCAGCATTGCCCTGGGATGGTGGGAGTCCTGTGACAAAGTCTAAAGAAAAGTGCGACCATGGCCTACGGGGAACAGGTAAGGGATGGAGCAGTCCCTGAGGTTGCTGATGTGTAGACTTTCCCTGATTGCACACGGGGCAGGCCTCCACATAGACCTTAACGTTCTCCTTAATGGAAAGCCACCAAAACCGCCGTTGGAGGAAATCAAGAGTGCAAGCATTTCCTGGATGGCACGTCAAGGGAGACTCATGACTCCACTGCAAGTCCCGGGCCCGGGCAGATTTAGGGACATACAGGCATTCCGCAGAACCATCCCCTGGGTGTGGCTCTTGGACCGAGTTGCGCTCAGCATCTGATAGGCGACGAGACATGAAAGCACAAGGATGTAATTTCCCATCCTCACCCCTTTGTGACAGGATGGCCCCTACGCCCACCTCCAAGGCGTCCACCTCCACCATAAAAGGTCTTTCTGGGTCAGGGATCGAGAGAATAGGAGCGGAAGTGAAGCGACGCTTGAGGTCTTGGAAGGCCCCCGCTGCTTCCGGACCCCAGTGGATCTTGACTCCTCCTCCCTTGGTCAGTGCAGTCAATGGGGCCACCACAGAGCTGAAACTCTTAATGAACTTCTATAGAAGTTAGCAAAGCTGATGAAGCATTGAACCTCCTTAACAGTAGAGGGAATGGGCCAGTTGAGAACGGCCTCGACTTTCTTAGGGTCCATCTCCACTAGGGGTGGGAATCTTCAGGCACTTCACGATCCGATTCCGATTCTGGGAGTTATGATCCGATTCCAAAACAATTCTTGATCTACATTTTTTCCCCAATTAATTCTTCTGCTGTGCAAATACAACTTTACAATTTTAACCCCCTGGGGCCGACGGTCACGCCGGCGTGACCAACCTACTTTTTTTAAGATCAGCGCAAAAGACACTAAAAATGCTCTGTCGGTTTAAGTCATACACATTAGAGATATACATCAATGGAAACTGTAAAGCTTGCACTTTTATTTGGGCACACTCAAAAGAACAGCAGAAAGTTGTGTTTTTTTATTTAGAATAAAGAAAACAAACAGGGTGATTTCTGTTTTCTCTGTCTCCGTGAACTGCTTTTAGAAATGCGTCACTTATATCATTCAAACACGGTGAATATTTAGCACACAAACATAAAAGTGGTATCTACTGAAAGCTTGAGATTTATGCTTTTAAACGAAGTAAGTTTTGTCAAAAACAAATAATCTGTGATAAATTAATCTATATGAAACCAAGGAGATTTCTAGTCTATCCAGTTCCAACTAATTATCTCTAATGTGACCGCGCACACTATCGCGAAATCTTTTGCCATGCAAATTAGCCATGTGCTACAAGCGCGGCAAGGACCGGAGTATCTGTAGGCGAGGAAACTCCCACATCACCGCAACAAAGCAACATGACTTCAAGTTCATCTTGGTTACAGTTTGTTACTGAATGAAGATATGCTGTGAGGAATAAGACTTATATCTAAGTCAATCCTAAGAAGGACGCGATGCGAGGCAAACCCAGCAGGAGGAGACATTTACATGAGTAAGTCTTACTTTCATTTTCCTACTAGCTTTCGCTGTTATTTACTTTGACAAAACATGTACACATTTTACTAGTTAGACTTATTCCAAACTAAAATTCCTGACTTTATCAAATGAAACATTATGAAGTACGTTTGATTGCATTGCATCTCTTACAATGGCAGGATATTTATAATGTTCTAGAAAAACGATGTGATTATGACTGTGAGATGCATTTATGACGATATCTTTATGAATGTAGAATCATACTTTATTTATTTATTTTATTGTATAACAGTGTAAAAGTAATATGAGTGCTTACACTGAATGTGTGTTTACATCACGTTTATTAGTAATATAGTGCTAAACGATAATTATTAGTTTCTTAGATATTACATGTCCTTTTTTTTACATTAGTACAAATTCTAGAGTATAGACTGTATTCTGACAGATGATCCTGATATGATTTTTGGTTTGTTTTGTTTTTGTAGTGATCTCAAACCTGCTCAAAAGATGAATCCTGCCCTCTTTCCCATGAGTCCCTTCAAACTGTTTTCCTCTGAGAACACTAGAAACTTGATGTTCAACTACACTGATATTCTAGTGTAAAACAAGTTTTTGACTTTTTTTGTATTTTTTTAAGGGCACACAAAATAGCAGGTAAGATTTGTTTCATTTGTTGAACAGAATTCAGAAGAAGTTTTCAGAAATGCCACAAAGTCTGTGCACATCTGTGTGGTAAGATGAGGGAGCTCAATAATGTGTCTTGGAACTTCATTATGTATGTTTTGGTTATACAGTGATAGTAAATAAAATAAAAATAATCTAAAACTCCATTCTCTGAATCTTCTCACATTGTTTCAGTCATCATTGATGGGGCCATTAGGGAGGGCCCTTTTGTCTTTCAGGTGTGAATTGCTAAATATTCATGGGCCATTGCCACACCTATGAATAATCCCTTTCGATCACAAAACATGTTTTATAAAATTTAAATCAATATATTGTTTTCTCTGAACGAGTGAACGAGATGATTTTCACATCATTTGGTTGAAAAAATTCTAGCCTACGACATCCAATTATCTAAAGTCTTGTAAAGAAATGTCCTGCATGTGCTTCATGGCCTTATTTCAGTGACTTCAAAACTTTAGATTTTCAATAACCACGCATAAACATAGTTTTCTCAAAAACACAAACATGCACATTAATGTTGCTTGCATATTATTGTAGCCCAATATGTGCTGATTACAATGTAATCTGACTTTAACCATTCATATGTTTTTAAGATACTGAAAAAAGCACAAATGTCAGGGCATGTCAAAACTTCGTCAGGGCCCCAAAACACCTCAGGCCCCAGAGGGTTAAAAACATGTAAAATTGCAGTTTATATGCTTTTTGTTTATAGTTGAAATCTCTGTAAAAGTAGGTGTGTCAATCTTCACTGGTTTCAATATTCAATTTAATTTAATTACTGTTTTCATTATTAACTAAATATCATGATGCGCACATTCTTAGTTTTCAATAGTACTGCACATGGCTACATTTTCATATGTTTTATATCAAATTTATTTTGTGCCAATTTTACTTTATTTTTAAACTATATAAGCAAGGTACTTTTTAAAACAATAACTTATTTAAAATAAGTGTTCTTTAGTTATCTAAAAGTTTACAGACAATAGTTTTTCTTTTTTCCTCAGCATTACTCCCGTTTTATTATTACTGATGAGTTCATAGACAGGCAGCTTTAACAAACTAATGCACAGCAGTGGCGAACGGTGACTTTTTTTTTTTAACCAGGCATGCTTAGTGCTTAAACCACAAGTAATACCAAAAATAATTATATCTTTAGATTATTTAGAAACCAATAAAATCAGAGACAAAATCATATTAATATTTCCTCTTTTCCCTGTTTACTATTATTTAAAAAAATTATAGACATTTTATATAGGCTATTTTTTTCAGTGGACTTTCACATTTTGAATTGTTGAGAAATTATGATAATATACAGTAAGGATGCTTTTTTTGTTTTTGTTTTTCATTTGATTTAGTCGAGTGAGTTGTGCATCAAACACAATATGATTTTCGGCAATCAGGATCTGGCAGCAACAGCGCGTTTTTCCGCTTGGGTGAGCGCTTCGCGGACAGCTTACCCCGCGAAAGTCTGTCAGTGCATCTAATAGTACTGCATTCCAGACGGCAGAAATGAAAGCATAACTTAAGTAAAACACGGCGGGTGGAAGCACACAATGTCAAGCAGTGCGCACGAGTCTCACAGTGCAAATGCTGTGCAATGAAGCCGGCAGTGTCTCTAGCCCGCACACGTGCCATATGCGGAAAAAAAAAACAAGCTCAGAATCGATTCTGAAATATTAGGAATCGATTCAGAATCGTTGAAAAGAGAATCGCGATGCATCGGAGAATCGATTTTTTCTCCCACCCCTAATCTCCACATGGTCAGGAGTGATGATAAACCCGAGAAAAACTGAGCCTGGGTAACATGAAACTCACATTTCTCGGGCTTTTCGTAGAGATGATTATCCAGGAGTCTCTGGAGGACCCTGCTGACATGACCTTCTTGCTCTTCCAATGATCCAGAGAAAATGAGGATATCATCCAAGTACACAAAGACGAATAGATTGAGCATGTCCCGTCTGCAGTGCTCCGGGAGCCCTGTTGGAAAACTTGAGGGCTGGAGCTCAAAGGTCAGGGAGCATTGGGTGAGGAACCCCCTGGTAGGAGCTAGGAGCCCCAGTGAAGGGCTTAGGGGGTGGTAGTGGGGTTCTGCAACTGAAGTAGGCCTGTTGCATCTGGGGGGGGGGTGAAGCAGAGGAAGGTGAAGCACCAGGAAGTCGTTCAAAGAGCTGGCGGATGGAAGCCATCACATGTTTGGCCATCAGCTCCTCCTGACGACGGCTTCATGGCACTGATAAGATGCTTCATGCTGGGCAATCACCGCCAACAGGTCCTTGGAGCTGAGTGTTTCTGGGTCCATGACTGACTTGTTTTGTTGCTGACAGGAGCGAGGAAATTTCACGACTGGACTTGTTGCATAGGTGGCATCCTATCACAGTTCCACACTGGAATTTACTGAGCTCTTGAGAGCTACCCATTCTTTCACAAATGTTTGTAAAAACATTCTGCATGCCTAGGTGCTTGATTTTATACATCTGTGGCCATGGAAGTGATTGGAACACCTGATTCCGATTATTTGGATGGGAATACTTTTGGCAATATAGTGTATCATGCATCTTCTCTCACAATTAATTACATGTTTTAAAGTACTGCTGTAAAAGAGCAATATCTAAATCTAGTCATGTTGTTCAGAATATATTCACTCTTAAGGAGATGCCTGTCTATTATTTGACAGGGAGGAAATCAAATGCCAATGGAAATATGGAAAATTTAACTAATTGATCTTGTATTTATGTGATTCTGTGAGGTTTTTTTGAATCCTTTTTTTAATCACACTCAGCTCTTGGAGGGCAACTGTCCTAGCTTAGTTTACAGTGGTGTAGTGTAGGGTTTACGCAGGTATACGACGTATACCCACTTCTTTATCAGGCGGTTTTGTGTATACCCACTTCTAAATCCCCTCTCACGCACATCATTCAGCAATGTCCTGCATTAGCCAAAATCATGACAGTCCACCACATCCAGACATATGTGAATAAATGTAAATATTTGCTAAAAACATCCAATAAAGACAGTGATGTTGCATTTAGGACCATGGCGCTGACTTGCTTTGAAATATATTTGATGATTGTGCCTGCGCCCACTCTGTCTCCCGCACCCCAGTAATTTGAATCAGTACATAATATTGAAAACAACACGTTACAAATAAAAAAAGCAGGTTTTTACGATGCCGCAATTATGAGATACCAATTCTCGAGTTCGCACTCTTATATAATGTGATAGAGCAATTCAGTAAGCATATTAATTATCTGAATTTGCATGTTCTCATCTTGTCTGATGGGTTTCCTCCGGGTGCTCAGGTTTCCCCCACAATTCCAAAGACTTACATAGTTAAAATGGACAGTCTAAATTGGCCATAGTGAATGAGTGAGTGGGTGTGTCCCAGTACTGGGGTTGCACGAGTCAGGAAGGGCATCCGGCGTAAAACGTGCCAAATCGGCTGTGTGGATCACTCCGCTGTGGCGGCCCCTGATTAGAAGGGTGTAAGCCGAGAGAGAAAGAAGATTAATTATCTGATCGTCCTCCTCCCGAACCTTGTTAATAAAACATCAACTTGTAAAAAGCATTAACGTTGTTAAGTGAATTATTTTCACCTGACACACCTTCTGTGTTCTGCAATATTTAGCAGCAGCACAAATGTAATGTAATGTTGTAATGTGTTTGACAGCTGCTAGCAGGGGAATCACTGTGAATTCTGGGCCCTGTCTCACTCGGGTTTATTTTGTTGACTGCCGCTATAGATGCGGATAATTCCAGTCTAAAAGGTGAACAGCTCCGAGTTGAACATCACGTGTTGTCATCTCAAAATTACGGTAATTACGACATGGAGTGAATGCAGCATTAGACTGTGTGTCGGGGGTGGTTGGAGATGAACTCTGCAGGTACTGGTCCTCCAAGAGCAGGATTGGACACTCCTGATGTAGTATATTATTGAAATGTGCCTTGAGATCATTTTATCAAATTAACCCTTTACCAATCTTTGGGGTATTTTTCTAAAAATAAAAAAAATTTTTCTCTTTGTCCAAGAGGCATAAGACTTTGTAAAATTGTCAACACTTTCTAGATCCACAAATAAAAAAAAATTGGAATGATAGCATGATTTTATGTTGGTGTAAAAAAAAAGTCACACTCATGGTCTTTGGGGTGCAATGCAATTTTGTAACAAAAATTTTTGTTAAAAAAAAAAAAAATATATATATATATATATATATATATATTTTCCTGTTTATTAATGTTTTTACTCCACATTTGTGGAGTTTTCGGAGGATTTATGATATTTGTAAATTTATATAAATTAATTAATATTTTTTATACACATTTTTTTTTATACTTTTTATGTAAAATTAAATTTATAAAAGACCCACATGTCTAACTTTCATTCATGGGGATAACATGGATAATTTCACATGGTTTAGTGTAAGATTTTTGCACATCTTTTGGAAAACCCAGTTTTAAACGTAAAAAAAAATACTTTTACCAGTAGGTGGCTGCAGAGCTCCACTGTATGCTTTTTGCTATTTGACCACCTGAAAGATATCTTTTCACACACAGGACTACATTTGGAGACCATAAAAACTGCTCTCTTATAATTTGTCACAAAAAAAAGAAAGAAAAAAAGATGTTGTTGCATTCTCATGTTCATGTTGTGTACTGCTACTCAATATGTAATAGAACTGGTTTTGTTTCAGTACAAAAAATGCTTAACTTTGACAAAAATCAATTTTTATTGTTATAATTGTGATTTCATAATATGTAGGTATGTACTCAACTGAAAAAAACTTGTGAAAAAATATATCTTATTGTTGGTCAAATAGCAATTAGTTAATAGTAGTGCTCTGCAGCCATCTAGTGGTAAAAGTTATATATTTTTACTTTTAAAACTGCATTTTCCAAAAAATCTTACACTAAACCATATAAAATTATCCATGTTATCCCCATGAATGAAAGTTTAAAATGTGGGTATTTTGTAAAGTGAATTTTACATAAAAAGCTGTTTTTGCATATAAAACTATTAAAAATAAATATTTAATAATTTATATATATTTAAAAAATAGCATAAATCCTACGAAAACTGCACAAATGTGGAGCAAAAACATTAATAAACAGGAAAAAAATATTATATATATTTTTTTAACTATCATTTTGCTACAAAATTTAAGTTTTGTTAAGACCATGAGTGTGATTCCAAAACGAAGACCGCATAAGGGTTAATGACATCCTGATGTCATGACCATGACATCTGTAACAAAGTTTTAATGCACAAGCAGTTCCACAATCAGTTACAGAAGCACTTGTACACAGACAATCGTGCACACAATGATACATTCAGGAGCACAAACACTTGATAATGCCGCCCTGTGTCATTTATCAACAAAATAGCCTTGCGACCAGAAAGTGTTTTTATTGGGACTGTGTCTATATGCAATGTGTCTATATGCAATGTATATATAATATATATGTAGTATTACATATATACACACACTCAATTTATATTAAAGGAGCCAAAGCATGGAAAACTGTATTTAACTTGGCATAGTTGAATAATAACAGTTCTGCAGATGGACATGACATACTATGAGTCTTAAACACCCTTGTTTCCTCCTTCTTATATAAATCTGGTGTTTGCAAAAGACCACTGAAAAATAGGTGAATTTTAGCAGCTATTACATAAGAGTCGCGATCATTAATAGTTATGCCCCCAACATTTGCATAGCCCAATCATCAGAAGTTCTGCAGGTAGGCTATTGTGAAAAAAACAAAGCAAGGACAAAAATGAGCATGCATCTGAATTATGTTCAAAAGCAGGGTTTCCGCGGGGCATTAAAAAGCATTAAAAGTCATTAAATTGATTTTGCAAAAATTAAGGCCTTAAATGGCATTAAAAAGCATAAAATTGTTTTATACAGGCATTAAAACTTTAGATAGTGTTGAAGAAACAAATATTACCAATTTATCTTGAATGTAGCCTGTATAGTTAATAACTGATTCACTGTCGCGAAGTATGATAAACACGGAAGCAGTTTGGTAATTGCTTCTGGCCGGTCCAAAATTGTGTGACACAGACTTTTTAAGAACGGCCAGTTTTAAGAGTTAAGAGTTCAAAGTTTCTGAAATTTTTCTGTTCAGAATTGATATTTGAAATTTTGAACTCTGCAAATAAACGCTGACATTTTAAGCTGTCTCCTGATCCATGTTCATTGTTGCCTCATTGTAAGACCCCATGAAAAAAATGCAATATAATATTCACGCATTCATACACAGCCGTGTTAAGTTATTGGTTGCGTATGGCATTAAAAATGTTAGAAATGGCATTAAAAAGGGTTGAGTTTTTTAAAAGAAAACTTGATCAATATCATGGGCAGCAAACACATTTTGTAAAAGCCATTACTACAGCAACAGCGAAAGCACAACTGGCTTCTTACAAAATTGCCTATCGCGTTGCACAATGCAAGAAATCGTCTCAGGTTACGTATGAACGAGACACTGCGTCATCAACGCTTTGGGGAATGCCATTGGTGAACCCGGCTTTGAGTCAGTCTTCAACCAATAGGATGACGGGAGTGACGTCAGCAACGTGATGACGTCATGCGACCAGGAAGTATATAAGCAAGGGTTCTCCTCGGCCCTCGAGCACACGAGGAGAGGGTAGTCCTTTGTCGGGGCGCACCCGGATCAAGAGGGACGCAAGTCGTGCCTGGAAACTCTGGCCATGGCACGGGAATGGCTCCGCCTGGGAAAATTGCCAGGACGCGAGTGGAATGACATCTCTGCCTGGGGGACACCCAGCGCGAGAGGGAGAGTTGTGCACCTCGGCCCTTGGGCACACGAGGTGATAGGCCTCTGCCTGGTGACCAGCCAGACTGAGAGGAAGGAGGCCTCCTCGGCCCTCGGACACACGAGGAGAAGGTAGTCCCTTGTCGGGGCGCACCCAGACAAAAGGGACCCAAGCAGTGTCTGGAAACTCTGGCCAGGACACTAGAATGGCTCCGCCTGGAAAACTGCCAGGACGTGAGTGGTATTACATCTCTGCCTGGGGAGTACCCAGCGCAAGAGGGAACATAAGTACCTCGGCCCTTAGGCACATGAGGAGAAGCAGTCCAAACTCTGTCTGGGAAACAGCCAGTACAGGAGAGACTGGAAGGGCTCCGCCTGGAAAACAGCCAGGACGCGAGCGGAATTACATCTCTGCCTGGGAGCACCCAGCGCGAGAGGAAACGTCTACCTCGGCCCTCGGGCTCACGAGGGAAGGTAGTCCCCTGTTGGGGCGCACACCCGGACAAGGGGGACCCAATTAGTGTCTGGAAACTCCGGCCAGGACACCAGAATGGCTCGGCCTGGAAAACTGCCAGGACGCAAGCGGAATTACATCTCTGCCTTGGGAGCACCCAGCGCAAGAGGAAACATCCACCTCGGCCCTCTGGCTCACGAGGGATCGCGCCTTCGCTGTCCACTTAGGACAGATGAGCTTGTAGCTCGTAGGTCTAGTTCGTAGAACCTAAAAAAAGTCTGGGGTGTGGACCAACCCGCCGCACTGCAGATGTTCTGAATAGGGACACCAGCTAGCAGAGCTTTAGAGGCCGCCATGCCTCGAGTAGAGTGAGCCTTGACATCCATCGGCGATGGCAGGCCAGAGGACTCATATGCAGTAGTTATGGCATCCACGATCCATCTACTGATAGTATGCTTTGTTGCCGGTAGCCCCCTCTTGGGGGGACCGTAACAGACCAATAGTTGCTCTGACTTACGCCACAGGGCAGCTCTGTGGACATATGTGTCCAGTGCTCGTACTGGACACATACAATTATACTTCCGATGGTCATTCTCCACGAATGGAGGAGGATAAAAAGCCTGTAGGGTGACTGGCTGTGGTACCGCTGTTGGAACCTTCGGTACATACCCGGGTCTAGGGTAGAGGAACGCTTTGGCCAAACCAGGTGCAAAGTCGATATAGGAAGGGGCCACTGAAAGGGCCTGAAGGTCTCCTACTCTCCTCAGAGAAGTAAGAGCCAACAGCAGCGCCGTCTTAATTGTAAGGAAACAATCTGAAATCTCTATGGGCTCGAATGGAGGCCGAGAGAGGGCTTCAAGCACCACAGCGAGATCCCACGATGGGGTTCTGGGTGTCACCCGAGGCCTTATCCTGAGTGCACCACGAAGGAAACGTGTGACCAGCGGGTTCCTGCCCCCTGACAAACCACCAAATGGGGTGTGGAAGGCCGATAATGCCGCCACGTACACCTTCAGGGTGTAGCCCTGTGTAGAGGCGAGACTGCAAGAACTCCAGCACTGTACCAACCGGGCAGTGAACTGGGTCAGCGTGTCGCTCTTCACCACGAGGTGAAAACTTTCCACTTAAGGTCATAAAGTTTCCTAGTAGAGGGAGCTCTAGAATGAAGGATGGTCTCAACAACCTCGGCTGAAAGACCATCGTCTATGAGGTGTGCCCCCTCAGAGGCCACACCCATAGTTTCCACTTCTCCGGGTGGGGGTGGCAGATTGCGCCCCCAGCCTGAGAAAGAAGGTCCTTCCTGACCGGAATCTCCCACGGAGAGCCGTCGAGGAGGGAAATGATGTCCGAGAACCATACTCAGGTCGGCCAGTACGGGGCTACTAGTAGTAGACTGACTCTTTCTAGAACTCCTGGGAGAAGAGCGATCGGGGGGAAAGTGTACAGACGAAGCCTCGGCCATGTCTGTACCATGGCGTCCGGCCCCAGCGGAGCTGGAGGCGCTAGAGCAGGGGTCTCAAACTCTCAAACTTGCGGCCCGCAGGACAATAGTTTGTGGCCCCCGCCTTAATATGAAAGTTTAATGTTACTGCGGCCCGTGAGTTTGATCTGTATGGGTCTTTACAGTGTTGTGTGCGGAGCTGAGCGAACCTACCAATCACGGTGGGGTATATGGCTTTTGGGGGCGGGACATCGGCAGGGCTTGATGCAAGCAGAGAAACATTTCTCAATGAGTGAAATTTACAGCAGCGTTGCCATGGAGTGTTTTCTTCCATGCTGGCTGCCTCGTTTCTATTGGGCACACGCAGATATTTGTCCCAGCGCGCTGCATTCACAACACTTTAAAAAGTTTTTTAAGTTGCTGCCCAGCGGGACATTATACGACGTAGGCCTATATACGTTACGTATATAATTGTATATAAATATATATATATATATATATATCTCAGGGCTGCAACAACTACGACAACAATTCTCATTATCGATTAATCAGGTCCGCCCACAGTGAACGTACAACTTCAGAGGATCACGTCAAATTAAAGCACCGAATGACACATTTCTAAAGAAAAAATGCATCTAAAAATAGTGGAGGAAACAGACTGAGATGCTGCAGGAGAGTTACATGATCCAAGCTGCCCAAAACATGAGAATTCCTTATTTTAAACTTAAAGCTAATAGTGTTATGGCTTGCCCTGTGAGGCGCTTTTACAGATCCGTAGCATTAAAACTTTCAGTTTACGGTCATATCCTTATCTGTAAATGTCACAAATTCAAACGAGCATTTCCATTTATGCATAGAAGTCCATTCTGACAGTCTGTGTTAAGTTTAAATCTTTACTAAATGAGCGTGTCAGACTGGAATACAGACAAGGAGACAGTAGCCTAAATACTCAGCACAATGTAAAAACGGTGTTTTGATATTGAAACTCAAAATAAATTAGGTTCAAACAGTATTAACGAACGTGCGTGTTTATTTTAGCAATTCCGTCAGTGAACAAGCACAAAACGCTAAAATAAATCAGTGTAAAAATAGGCCTAAGTGTTAGATAGGCTATTAAACAAACATTCTTGCAAAAATTCCTAACAACCTCTACAGCGCATCAATTACTGGCCGAGTTCTCTTTCTTTTCCCCATCGCACAGCTGCTGTTTTTAATAGCAAAATAATTGCATTTATTTTCGTTTCTTTAGTTTATAAAGTTAATTTAGAAATATATTTGGAACACATTTTGTTTGTGAAATTCAAGTTTTTGTTTTTTAAAGTATGAACAAGCGGCAAGCGGCAGACAGATCCATTTAGCCTTCACGATTTAAATTAAAATCCATAAATATAAAAGCGCTAAGTTAAATTTTTTTTTTAATTTTTGTTCATAAAGGTAAGAGTAATACATAGATTTTAAATTATTACTTCACTACTAAAACGAAATCATTCAAATCGAAAACAAAACTCTTTCATTAGCTATAGGCCTAATCCATAAAGATACATTTAAGCGCGTCCAGTGAGCAGATGCCGAGTCACAATCGTACCTTCATATTTGTGACACTGACTCAGAAAATACTAGTTTATTAATAAATAATTCGAAGAGGAAGAGCTGCCAGGTCTCTAGCATTGCGATGTCTCCTGAGTCGCAAAGAGGTCCACCTGAGCCTGGCCAAACACTCTCCATATCTGCTTCACCACCTCGGGGTGAAGCATCCATTCCCCGGGCCTCGGCCCCTGCCTTGACAGGATGTCTGCCCCCACGTTCAGATGCCCAGGGATATGAACTGCGCTCAATGAGAGGAGTTTCCCTTGGGACCACAGGAGGATATGGTACGCCAGCTTGAACAAGGGGCGTGAACGCACACCCCCCTGGTGGTTGATGTAATACACCACCGCTGTGTTGTCGGTGCGGACTAGCACATGGCGGTTCCTCAGGTCTGGAAGGAAATGCCTCAAAGTCTTGAAAACTGCTAACATCTCTAGGCAATTGATGTGCCATGAGAGATGATGACCAGTCCACAGGCCGAGCGGCCACTCATGACCGCTCCCCACCCGGTGAGGGATACATCTGTTGCTAGCGTAACGCGGCGACACAGAGCTCCCAGGACCGGGCCCTGAGATAGAAACCAAGGTTTCTTCCACATGCTCAGGGCACGAAGGCATCGCTGCGTGACCTTGATCTTGCGGAACGGATCTCCCCTCGGGGAGAAACCCTTGGTCTTGAGCCACCACTGTAGCGGCCTCATATACAGTAGGCCAAAAGGTATTACGTTGGCTGCTGCCGCCATGAGACCTAACAGTACTTGAAACTGTTTGACAGTGAGTGACAGGCCTAGCCTGACCGCATTGACTGCAGTGAGGATCGACTCGATCCGAGCAGGAGACATTCGTGCCTGCATTGTGGTCGAATCCCATGCCACGCCTAGATAAGTGGTTCTCTGTAATGGAGATAGCACACTTTTCTTGGCGTTGAGTCTCAACCCCAACTTTTTCATGTGAGCGAGAACAACATCTCGATGCTGAGCCGCTAACTGTTCTGAGCTGGCTAAAATCAGCCAGTTGTCTATGTAGTTGAGTATGCGGATGCCCTGGAGTCGCAGAGGAGCCAGCGCAGCATCCACACACTTCGTGAACGTGCGGGGTGAGAGTGCTAGGCCAAAGGGAAGAACTCGATATTGGTAAGCTTCGCCCCTGAAAGCAAACCCGAGAAACTTCCTGTGCTGAGGAAGGATGGAGATATGAAAATATGCATCTTTGAGATCTATCGTGACAAACCAGTCCTCGGACCTGATTTGAGACACAACATGCTTGATAGTTAGCATTCTGAACTTCAGTTTCATGACTGAGCGGTTCAGAAGTCTGAGATCTAAGATGGGCCTCAGCCCTCCATCCTTCTTGGGAATGATGAAGTACTGGCTGTCAAACCCGGATTCTCTGTGCTGAGGAGGGACCACCTCGATGGCCCCCTTCCTTAGAAGATAATTTACTTCTTGTTCCATCACCAGAACCTGCTCTGGCCCTACCAGAGTAGGAAATACTCAGCTGTAAGGAGGCGGAGGAGCGCCGAACTGGATATGATATCCTTTCTCTACCGTACGAAGGACCCATGAAGACACATTCGGCAGTAGTTTCCACACTGCCAGAAAGTGTACTAAGGGAACCAGCCTCTCGAGACTGGTCTCTGCTAGAGTTTGAGAAACTAATTCGGTGGCCTGTAACAGCTGACTGGCAAGTGACACCTGAACTAATTGCTCTGAGGACCCCCGTAGGGGTGGCAAACTTACTGAGTCGATTGCTACGATTTCGGGCGGAAACTCCAGCAGAGGTTTATAGCCGTGCTCCTCTACCCCTCCTACGTTACCGTAATAACCGGAGGAGGGGGTGAAGACACGAGCTGAATACGGTTTTTCCCATGATCTCGACAGCTCACTGTGGAGATCAGGGAAAACGGAAGGCTCCGCCCTGGAGGTGGCTTGTGTGTCCGCAGAAAGCGCTCATCCAGCTTGCTTTCATGCGGCTCATGAGTGTGCTCGACGGGCCAGCTGATATTAAGCCTGGCTACCGCACGAGTTACCACCTCCAGGAGCTCCTCGAACTGCGGGGACTTAACAAGCGGTTGTGGGAGATCAACACTCTCTACATCGACCTCCTCGGAGGAAGATAAGAGAAGTGTTCAGACCTCCTCCCGGGGGGAAGAAACCGCAGTGCGGGCTTCCGCATCCAGGAGGAGGTCAACCGATCCGCCAGGTGAGGAAGGAGATAGGGGATCACCCGTCTCCATACCCTCCAGCAGATCGAGCTGCGAGCCCCACGAGTGCAGCTGCCACTCCGCCTCGGCGGAAGCAGGGCCAGACCCGTGAGGAACGCTGGTGAAGGCTCCCTCCAACGATGAATCGCTGGCTGGGAGGAACACACCGTCTGTGTGGCTGCTGAACCACTACAAATTTCTTTCCCCTTTTTGTTGACATTGCTCAAATAAAAGCTGTACAAACTGGCACAAAAAAGCAGCAATGAAAACCAGACAGACAGACCAACATAGAGCGCTTCGCTGAATGACAAAATCTGAAGCCGGTTTGAAACGCACATGCTTATATACTTCCTGGTCGCATGACGTCATCACGTCGGTGACGTCACTCCCGTCATCCTATTGGTTGAAGACTGATTCAGAGCCGGGTTCGCCAATGACATTCCCCAAAATCCCGAAAGGGAACTCACACAATTGCAGAATAGTTGATTCTTCCCGCTGCCATAGATATGGTGTCAGTTATGCTTGATGAGGCGATTGTCGTGAAATTAAAGACTATCCCAGTGTCAAATGACACCATATCAAGACGAATTCACAGTATTGCAAATTACATTGAGGAACAGCTCATTGAGAAAATTAGAGGAAAGCGCTTTGCGCTTCAAGTCGACGAGGCCACTGATAGCAAAAAGGACCGTTTGTTAATAGCGTATGTGCGATTTGTTGGTTTCGAGTCACTGAATGAGGATTTACTATTTTGCAAATACATCCAAAAAAGAGCAACGGCTGATGAACTTTTTAAGATTATGGATTCATACTTGACAGAGGCTGGGATTAAATGGGAGGACTGCTTGGGAATTTGCACGAACGGTGCACAGACCATGTTTTTTCCGAAGTTGTTATCGCGGTTCACTACATCAAAACAAGACCACTGAAATCACGACTTCTTTCCGCGCTCTGTGAGGAGATGGGCACTGATCACACTTCTGTGCAGTTTCACAGTGAAGCGAGATGGCTCTCTCGCGGCAAAGTGCTGTCCAGAGTGTTTGAGCTCAGGGAGCAAATTCATCTTTTTCTGCAGGAAAAAGGCATGAACGAGCTTGCCAGCAAATTTGGTAATGAGCAATTTCTAATGAAGCTGGCATATCTCAGTGACATTTTCTCTAAGTTTAATCAACTAAACCTCCAGCTGCAGGGCAAAGAAAAACACCTACCACATCTGGCAGACCAAGTCAGCTCATTAATCCGAAAACTGGAGATGTGGGGCAGGAAACTCGAGCAAAGAAATACAGTGTTTTGAAAATCTAACGACTTTTTCCAAAACTAAACAGCTCACAGAAAGCACGAGTTTCTTTTCCCCAGATTCTTCCCCAGATTCTTTTTAAGGTTTAAAGGGGGGCACGACCAAAAAAGTATGAGAACCACTGCGTTACACAGAGCATCGCAAATCTCAAAAGTGAAACTAACATGTCATCATGCTTTCAAAAGGCAGTTTCAATGCCCCGCATATTAATAGCAGCTCAAGCTCTATAATTAAAATTTATATATTTTCCTCCATGTGTTTCCTTCCTGCTGTGAGAGAGAGATGCCATTCTGTGAAACAGTCAATCAGAGCAGAGCTCCTCATTATTATTCATTAACCTTCCAAATAAGGTAATAACATACCATTTCATTCTAGGGACAAATCCTAGGGTTGAAAATGGACCTGTAAACCGTTTCTGGAGAATTTCTGTTACCTAAGCCATATACCTTCTATGTAGATATCAGAGAACAATTTAAAATATTGTATCAATGCATTCTATGGCACCTGTAAATATTTATAATACTATTTATATTTTGCAGCCATCTTCATTAAAATATTTCAGTCAGGAACTCTTAAGTCAAAAGAAAACTCATAGGCAAACTTTAGTCGACTTTTTATTTGCATAATACTAAAGTTCCCTCTCAGTCGGTCTCTTCGACGTCACTTCGGAGACGAATTGGGATATCGCCTAGAGAGACCAGTCCTCTTCATGTGTAAACTAAACGAGCCAATGCACATTGGCATTAGAGTGCGGATCAGGCCGCATTTTTCTGTCCGAGCCTGGCCCGCGTCCGACAGAGCAGTAACCGAACCCGACCCGAGCCCGACAGGCATTAAGATATTTATGTCCGAGCCCGATCCCAGCCCGACACAGTTAAAATCTTTTTTTTTTTCATACTAATGACACATGCACTTTTTGTGTGGAAAGCCCGCTTTTATTAAGCAACTGTAGGAAGGCGTTCGGAAATGTCAACAGATGAGCGCATCAGTGCACATGGGGCAAAAAGCGCTGTTATAACACAGGCGCACTATAGCGCTGATGTGACCGAGCCCGACCCGAACCCGAGCTTCCTTTCTGACTGGTCTGACGGTGATGGTGAGGAATTCCCCGGCAGATAATCTGTCGGGGGTTCCTCCTTCCACCGACACTCCGCTTCCAGTGGAGCTTCCAGAAGAGCGGCATGGACCTCCTCGTGGGGTACCACTCGTTACTTTTGGAGCTCCCCCTGACGACCAGATGTCGATCCCGGCATTGGGGGGTGAGCCAGACTTCTCGGGGGAGGATGATTCTGGATCGCTGCCATCCACTGGTACCGACCCTGAGATAATGGCTATGCTTGCCCAAGGCCGCCGAGAAGGTAGGGCTTGAATGGAACCCTCCATCACGTCCCGATCCTTCCCGGCTGGACGATTGGTATCCCACCCCAGTGCCTTTCTTCCCGGAAGTACATGATGAGCTCACTGGGATGTAGACGGCACCTTTTACTGCCAGAAACAGCTCCAGTGGCACATCCTCCCTCACCACCCTTGATGGCGGACCAGCGCGGGGGTACACGGCTGTCCCGCCAGTGGAGCGTGCGGTGGCTATGCAATTATGTCCCGGCGTTGCTTTACTTGGCAGGGCAATCCTTTGCTCCCCTCCCGGGCCTGTAGGCACTCATCGGCTCTGATCGGCAGTGCCTATGCGGCTTGAGGGGCTGCTGGCTCCGCCCTACACGCAATGACGTTATTACAGGTCCATCAGGCTCAGGCACTGAAGGACCTGTACGAGGGTGGGCACCCAGAAGTTCTACTTGAACTTTGTATCGCAACGGACCTCGCGCTACATGCTTACGCCTTGAAGTGGAACCTGTTCGTCGAATGGACTTTCTCTCGAAATGAGGACCCCCGAAGATGCCCAATCGGAGTCGTGCTCACCTTTTTGCAGCAAGGGTTGGAGCGTAGGCTGTCTCCCTCCACTCTTAAGGTCTACGTAGCTGCCATCTCTGCAAACCATGACCCCATTGAAGGAAGGTCGGTGGGTAAGCATGACTTGGTCATCAGGTTTCTTAGGTGATCAAGGAGGTTAAATCCTCCTAGGCCCCCCTCTGTTCCCTCTTGGGACCTGTCTCTGGTGCTCACAGCACTACAGCGGGTCCCCTTTGAGCCGTTGCAGTCAGTCAAGATGAAGTATCTCTCAATGAAGACTCTCCTCCTGCTTCCACTGGCCTGGCTACATACCCAAGGTTCCCACTACTCCCTTTAGGGATCAGGTGGTGAGCCTTCAAGTGCTGCCCCCAGAGGAGGCAGACCCAGCCCTAGCTTTGCTTTGTCCCGTCCGAGCATTAAGATGCTACGTTGACCGGACGCAAAGCTTCAGGACCTCAGACCAGCTCTTTATTTGTCACCGAGGACGGCAGAAGGGGAATGCCGTCTCCAAGCAGAGGATGGCTCACTGGATAGTGGATGCCATCGCCCTGGCTCAGGGCATGCCCTGCCCGCTCAGGTTACGTGCTCACTCAACTAGAAATGTTGTATCCTCCTGGGCGCTGGCTCGCGGCGCCTCGCTATCTGACATCAGCTGCGGGCTGGGCGACCCCCAACATTTTCGCTAGGTTTTATAGCCTTCGTGTAGAGCCAGTCTCCTCCTGTGTTCTCACCTCAAACGGGTAGAAACACAGAGTGGCACTGGCTCGGGTCGGCTTGCTATCTTCTCCAAAGTGTCCACATAGCTGACCCTGTCGAGTTCCTCCTTCCCTGGCTCCTGACGTAGCGGAACATCTAGGCGCCAGGCCCTCTCTTGATGAATCCTTCAGAACCGATAGAAGGCTCGGGACACATTAGAGACTTAAGTGAATCCCATATATCTTCCACGGTACCCGCAGAGGCCGTGTTTCCCCGGTAGACCATCTACCATCATCACGAGGGTTCAGTCACCTCCAATAGTTTGAGCCATATACGTATTGCTTCGAACCTCCTGCAGGATGGGTGTGGGTTCCGCACGTTCCCAGTGCTCCAGCCTCACTGAAATGGGTAGTGCTATGTTATACAGTGACTGGTCTTTCCTGATCCACCCTTGGCCTAAGCAGAAAAATTAGAGGCCAGGAGGCTTGCTCAGGACACTGGAGGGGGGCAACAGCTGCGGCGCTTTGCTAGGGATCCCAATTTGACGGTCTCCGACGTGACATCGAAGAGACCGACTGAGAGGGAACGTCTCAGTTACGTATGTAACCCTCGTTCCCTGAAGCAGGGAACAGAGATGTCACGTCCCGTTGCCTCAGCTGCTGTACCACTGCTATGCGGCCGGGCCCACCTCAGCTCCTCAGTGAAAAGCTGTCTATGCATTGCACCTGCTGCTTATTTATGCTCACGCTGTGATCAGCGACAGCTGGATGCAATCATGCATGCCAATGTGCATTGGCTCGTTTAGTTTACACACGTCTCTCTAGGCGATTTCCCAATTCGTTGGTCTCCGACGTGACGTCTCCGTTCCCTCTTTCAGGGAACGAGGATTACATATGTAACCGAGATGTTACATTTGGCAGTATGGCTCTGTTCCAAGTTCCCTGTCCTTTCCATGAGCCCCATGGAAGCCAAGACAGGGAAGGAGCAGCCATTTCAGGGGCAACCCTCCTATTTTAAAAATAGTAGAGTAGCATAAACCCCGAAACAGAGCATGCAACAATGACAACAGAATGTCACTGTTTTAAGTTAGACACGAGAAACAGGAGAAGATGGGGAAGGGGGTGGTTTGTTAGCAGCATACAGAGGGAGCAGCAAAGCAAGCAGATGAAAGCAGTGTTTAAATAAGGTGCACTGATTCGCCAATAGAGAGCTTGGGTGTCTGATCAGCTGATGGGGGCCGGGTTTGATTTCCAATCAGCTGACAGCAGAGCTTGACTACGAAACCTGCCTGAACTAACACAGGCTGCTTAATGAATGATTATCTGAGATTAATATAATGACAAAACGTCACATGTCTGATAAGAAATGTTGTTTCCTGTGCTTGTCATTTATTCACAAATATAATTCATTTTTTATTTTGCAGAAAAAGTGAGATCTGCTTTTCCTAATGTGGACACAAGATCCCTGAGAGAAGCGGCTTGCAACAAATAATCAAATGAGCAACAGCTTAATTGTGAGATTGTAATGTTTGATTATTGTAAATGTGCATTTTCAAGCTTTGTTTCATTGTGACTTATATTGTTTCATTGTCATATACCCTAGTTTGTAGGGTACACAGATGATGCTGTTACACATGGTGAATAAATGTAGCAATATAATATGGCAGATATAGTATGGTGTGTCACATTTTTGTATGTGTAATATTTTTAAGATTATGACAAGTATGCTAGTAATACAACAGACCTTAGTATTTCACCACAGGGAATACAACAGGTAATTTTGTAAGGGTAATTGTTTTTTAAATAAGCATGACTGAGAATGATCTTTGTTCAAATAACATCAGTGGTCCAAAAGAATTTGAATTGTTCTTGCATTATAGTAGATGTGGGAGCTATAATATACTAAATAATAATAATTATTATTATTATAATTTTGTCTGATGTCCATTTTCGTAGTAATTTTAATTTTCCATGAGAACTAATTTATTAGAGATCAAATTTAAAGTGATTTAAGTACTACACTATATTCTGTATTTTTTATTTTTTTTCAGATGCTGAAATCTAAGCATAAGAATGGAAATTTAAGCTAAATCTTTGTCCCTGCTAATCTTTCTCTTTTTTATTTATTTCTTTCTTTGGATAATGGTTCAACAACAAAACATTATTGTTATTAATTATTATTAATTTATTTAATACAAAATTGATTGCATATTGAAATGTAAAAAGGGTATAACAGTTACATGTTGCAATATTTGTGAGATGTCTTATTTTTTTATTGTCATCTTAAGTTATAAATGTATGGTCACTTATATGCATTATTTGTTTTAACCTTAGAATTTATCATTAATAGTGTAGACAAACAAATTCTATAATAACAAATATTGGTTATCTCAAATATCACTACATTCTTTTTTTATCCGGGTAGGTGGATGGAAAGGTAGAAGGGGCAGCTTTAGTATGGACTTTCCAACCAGTAAGTAGCCTACATTTCTACAAAATACACATTGGTTTTCTCACATACATAAAAAAAACATGTTAGAGCTAATTATGTAATTTAAATAATAATTGTAGACATTTACTTATTTTGCCATAACAAACAGCATAATTTTTTCGAGCACACTGACAGTGATTACATAATAAAAAAATTAATGTAAACATATGCTTCATTACATTGGATTATTATGTATTTAAAACATGTTGTTCTACACCTTAAGGGGGCACCTATTATGCCCCTTTTTATAAGATGAAATATTGGTTTTAAGTGTCCACAGAATCTGCTCAAAATACTCCAAAACTTTAAATGCAAATGAGCTGCATATTCCCACACCATCTTCAGAAGAGGGCGTAGCCATAATATCTCTGCTTTCCATATTTACATCAGTAAACAGCCGGTGGAAGCAATATGACTGAGAGCCAGAGATAGAACCAGAGGGGTCACCCCAATAATTAATATGCTACTATTTTCAACATGCAACATGTCTGGTGTTCCCTATCTCAGCGGTTCCCAACCAGGGGTTCGCGACCCACTAGGGGGCCTCAGTGATCCTCCAGGGGAGCCGCGAGATATCTTAAAATTAATTTAAATATTATCCTATAATTGTCTAATTTCATTATTAATATGCTAAATGAAAATAATAAAAGCACAGCCTCTCTCGTGTTCTGTGAACTAATGTTACGTCTCTCGGCTGCATGCATGAAGCAAACCGTCGCGTTAATGTAAAGTTAAAAACGATTAGTGTAATAACGAATTTGCGCGTGCCTAATGTATAACACTTGTGTATATCACAGTCGTACATTAGACACACATAAGTACGCTATTGATTCACAAACTATGCATGCTCTCGGGGCTCTGATCCCCATCGTATTTTTGCGTGAAATTTCAAAACATTTGTCTAGTTGTCCAAATTATTGTCCTGTGACTGTTTTATAATGGATGCTCACTCATAGAAGAGGAGTAAGGCTCTGTGTTTATGGGCATCAGGTGCGCAGTTCACTGATCATGTCTTCGTCGAACCTTCACATCGATGTGTTTCAACAGATTTAGAATGTATTTGCTGTATTTTGAATTATTGTATTAATTTTTTTAATGGATACAAACAGCAGCTAAGTCAAGTTCAAAGGGATAGGTTTAGTGGTCTTTTGGTATTATTTAAGAAAAAGTACTCTAAAATTATAAGTAATGTCTGAATATATACACACACACACACACACACAGATATAATTTTAAAAAGTTAGAATTGAGCAGAGGATTTCTTTAAAGATTATAAGGTATATTTGAAGATTTAATTTAAAGTTTGTTTGAATTTTGAGGTTTTTTATAACATGCAGTAGAAGAATAATAAGGCAAAACCACATTTACTCCGGGGGCGCGGAGTAAAAAAGGTTGGGAATCTCACTTCATCTTGTTAATTTCCAGACTCTCACGTATGCGCTCTTTGTTTCAGTGAAAAACAGACAATGAGCTGACAGGTAGGACAAAGCAGGTCACTTTTGATAATAGGAAACAAAGCCTGTTTGTTTTATTAAGAATTTCAAATGATAAATACAGTTTTGGATCTCTTTAGTCAAGTCAAGTCGAGCTTTATTTTCATTCTGCTACATGTTTGGACATATAGTGGAATGAAATGTCATGTCTCGCAGAACCACGGTGCTACATACTGGTTAAACAGCATAAACATGAAAAACAGGTGTAAGGATTAATTAGCTCAAATTTATAATGATTCAAATAATGAATCGAATCGAAAGATTCGAAACTTGATTAAATTGATTCAGAATTAATAGATTACACTTCTTAACCATTCGTCCAGCAAAGTGGTCAATTCAGCATACTGTATTAACTCAAAAGGTTTATATTATGTTCCTGGCCAAGATCACAAATAAACCAAAATATTACGTTAGGAAATTTTAAAGCTGAGGTAGCTTGATCTAAACACAGATAGAACTTTGTGAACATAAAATTCAAGACACTTCTTTTAATGAAACAATGATTTATTGACTACTCTAAGACACAAAACTAATCTCTACTAAAACACAAATAAACACACACACACACACACACACACACATTCACACTCACACTCATACAGTTCCGGGGATGAGAAATTACTGAGTTGAAGAGAACCCCAAATGTTCTAGTATCTTAACTAGTTCTTGGATCGCAACCTTAGAAAATCACAAAAGCAGAGACTTAGCTTTTAACTACTTAGGGAGTATTTTGCACCAGTTTCAGCGAAGTAAAGAGAGATCTTGTTACTTGCGTTAGTGCCGGGAACGGGGGTTCCGGGGGCTCGTCTGAGCGAAAGTTCTGGTTGGTTGCTGGTCGATGACTGTACTTTGGGAAATCCCTCGACGTGGAGGAGTGGTTTTCTGGAGCCGATCTTTCGGTTGCCTGGTTACGCAGGTTGATGCGTTCGGAGCTCTTCTGTATCAGAGTTGCGAGGCTTTGAAGAGTTTGGCAGTCACGAAGTTTCAGTTTGTTCTGTAGAGTTTTGATGGCACCGTCGCGTGCTTGGTCGAGTGGTCGAGCGGTCGAGCGCAGATGGAAAAGCACTCAAACCACAAGAGGCGAAAGGCGTGAGGCGAGAGCTGGGAGCTCTGAGTTCTTGCTGAGTTCGCTTGGTTCTGTTAGGAACATGAAGTTTTAAACGGGCCGCTAGGGCACGTCCCATGATGCTGGGATCCAATCGAATATTGCTGCGGGGTGGAGCCACGCCCCCTGGGCTGTACCTTCTGGTGCGTAACTTAAGATAATAAAATCTCTGCACATTCGTTATTAACTTAAACTATTGCAATGCATACAGTATACACAATATCATTTTCTCATTCATTTTGCTGTGCATCATTCATTCAGACAATTTATTACATATCAAATAAAGCTATATTGCTTGCATGCTAATACATTTGATAACTTCCTTTCCCAAAGGCATATAATGCATAGATTAAACTCCAATCATCACATAAAACAAAGCAGGCATATGAAAGAAAACATACTGTTGCTCTAACAGCAATAGTTATAAGTTGATTGTCTCTTAAAGTTTGTCTTTGCAGTGTACGTATCTCTATTGAGAGACGGGGTGTTTTGGAATGTCAGAGGAGAGGGGGACAGGAAGTCCGAAAAACCATGTGAGTCACGCTGGACGCATCATGTGCCATGCCAGCTTTATTTCAGAAGACTGGAGGTTTGTTTCTTAGGTGCTCTGAGACAGAGAGCGTTTTCTTCTCTCTGGATGCGTAAGACGCAGATCTCGACAAAAGCGGTCCATACAATTAGCGTCTGGTGATCATCATGTGATGGTCATGTGTCAATTTTGTGACTGAGAAAGAGGGTCCTTTTGTTTCTTTGGAATATGGCCATTTCTGTTTTGTACGTTGTTCGCCCAAGATTCCTACACATCCCCCTTTTGGCTGGCGATGTTTCTGGTGTGAACATCGGCAGGCACAGGAACAAGAGGCAGAGAGAGAACAAGGCGCACACAAGACACAAACAACATCTCCATCACTAGCTGAATTCTGGTGCAGGGATTTAGTTATTTGGCCTGGTACAGTTAGAGGCACTTGCAATAACGTAGGGCCGCATCGGTTAGAATTATTGTTAATTTGGTCTTGATTGACCGGAGTATCGGGAGTTCAACGAGGCGGTGTAGACGTGTGCTCGATCAGGTGCTACGTCAGACAGTGCATGGGATCGTATTCAAGGCGGGCTATCTTCAGGGGGCCTAGACTTAAAAGAAAAGTTAGGTCAGTTTCTGATGAGGGCTAGAAGGAGGTGACACATAGAGAAAGGGAGAAAAAGGAAAACACAAAGAGACACAATGACACTGACTGAGGTTAGACAGTAAGGATAAGTGTCACATGTGTGGAGCAGCTCCTCTCTGCTGGGTGGAGGTTGGTCCTAGCAGTGCGGCAGAGGAGAATGTTTAGGTGATTTGTGTTGTGTTTAGGAAGTTAGCTGTGTGTTCACCTAGAAGGATAGAAATCATGTTAGTGTGAGGCATAGTCATGAATTGTCGGTCTGTGTCAGTGGGTTTGGTCTTCCCCCTTTTGCTGTTAGTTGGAACCCCAATGTCTCTTTATCTGCTTTTGGCGAACCTATTGAGGAACTGCCTTGCTGCGCTTTTGGTTTGGTGGGCAACAGGCGAGAGCTTGTGGGATTCCTTTCAGTGGGGTAAGGACTTTCTCCGACTGGCGATAGGGAGTGTTCTGCCAAGGATGGCGGAACCGTAATACCACACTTTGTTTCCGACACTGAGTTCCTTGTGCGAAGGAGATAGCATGGGGCTTTACATCCAAATGTCTCTATATTTCCTGCATCATTTTTTTCAATTTTGAGTTATGCTCGGTGGCTTGGGTTTCTTGGTTGAAACTGGCAATACATCAGGCATCCTTCTATGTAATCTGCCACATCTTGTTGTATGCCAGGCCACTGTGCCGCCTGTTTGAATGGGTAGTAGGTGGTTTTGGCACCACAGTGCACTGCGCATGGTGCATCGTATGCATGCCTAAGCCTCATCCCCCTTTGGCTCTGAGGGACTACAAGCTTTGGCGCAGTTAGGGGCTCAGAGACATATGTGAGGGCACCATTTTGCAGATGCAGCATGTTCTTAATAGATTGGAGGGTGCGGAGGTCTGAAGAGGTGGATTAGTCGAGTGTAGATCTCGTAGGAGAGTAAAGTTCGAAGATGTGAGCAGAAATGGGCAGGTCTGCTGATGTTGGAGGAGGAGGTGTGTTGCATAGCAATGGTATGTTGGTGGCGGGTAAGAGCTGTAGCCATCGGGATGGGTGGGAGGGCATGAAATGTATTGAATGGTTGTGATGGGCAAGGGTCGCTGTTGAGCCGGACCACGCCCGTTTTCAGATTGCCCTGGTGATTGTCTGGGCAGTCATGGACTTACGCTGTGGGCATCAGTTTCATTGGGCCACAGTCCGGGACGTCATTTGCAAAAGAGTCCCTGTACTCATGTAGAATTTCTTTAAGTCCTTGGTGATCTGCTTTCTTGAGTCTGGTGTCCTTTGGTAGGCTTTGGTGTCTGTGCTTCGTTGCTTTGAAGAGATTCAGGTTGTCGGCTGAGTTTTCCTGCCCAGGGGCTAGCACTGCGACAGATACTAAAGTGTCTTGGACATTTATGGCAGTTCTGAGTTGAGGGGGACCTGAGTCCCACGCTTGCAGTGAGCAGAGGGAAGGGCCTTGTTCTTTGCTGCTTGGCGTTGAACTTGAGCTTGGCCTTGACTTGACTGCATTGTCACTAAGCAAATTGAAGGCAACGTCTGTGGCTTGACACTGCGACTCATTGGGGACTACTGACTGGAAGGGCGATGGCTCACGGACTTGCGTCCACAACTTCAGGTGCTTAAAATCTATCAAGGGTTTGAAGCGATTTAGCAGATCCTTTCCTATGAGGAGCGGATAGTTGTTTAGAGGTGAGATGTAGACTGGGTGGATGAGATTGATCGGTCCCACTGTTAGGTGAATTGGGGCCACATGTTTCAGCTGTAGGCCAATGTTTGAGTATGCTTGCAGGTTCAGTTCGCACCTTTGGAGTTTGAAAGTTCCATCAGTTATAGTTCTTTGAATTTTCTCAAGGAGTTCAGTTGACATTAGAGTGATGTCGGCTCCTGTGTCTAGAAGGGCTTCCACTTTGACATGACCCTCGATGGTGATGGGAAGGTAAAACTTTCTCGTTGTACCTTTCTCGGTGAGATCGCCTAGGAGTTGAGGGGCTGGAGTTTGAGATGAGATAGGTACGAGTTCAGGACTGATTCTGTGTTCTTCGGAGGAGTGGCAGACGACCAGGACAGCACTTTCAGGTGACTGAGTTGTTATATCAGCAGGTGTTTGTTGGAATCTTCTGTGATCTGACGTGTCATGTGTTGAGTCAGTTTCTGTCTCTTGCTCTGGATGTTTAAAGAAGCTTTCTTGTCCATCTGAAGTTATGACAGTTACAGTGTTTTTGGGGTAAGGAGAAGAGGTGCTGTTCTGTGTGGTTTGTTGGACCAGGTGGTCGTTGCCTTCTTGTCTGGCCGCTAGTCAGGCCGCGGTGGGTTTCTCTTTCTTTTCCCACTTCCGATCCTCCTTTTTGCGTTTGAAGAACTCTTGCATCATCATTTTCATCAGTTCTTGTGAATCAAAACACGGCAATGTCTCTTCTTCATGTGTAGATTCAGCTTGAGCTTGATCAGTGTGGGATATTTGTAAGTTCTTTCGTCGATTTGTTGGACTGGTTGCATTAGATTCCCACAAGCCATTTCCTGAGCCTCCTGATGAGGTTGGCCGACTCCATGATCTCTCCCATCGATTCTCACAAGGTCTTGGATGGTACCAGGATTTTTCCCAGTAGCGTTCCGGTGAGTGTTGTCGTCCGCATGGTCCATCCCAGCGGTCGTTTCTTTGTGTAGGTCGGGCGCCAAAGTGAAAGTCACGTTCTCTGTTGAATGAGGATGGTCTCCATTCTCTAGGAGGTGGCTTGAAACTTTCTTGGTGTTGGGCGCCCTCTAGGGTCATTTCTTGACATTGTGTGTTAAAATCAAGAACTGCAGTAAACTTGGTGCCCTTTTCTGACGCCATCTTTTGCTTGCTGTAGGCTTTGTGCGCCAGGTCTCGCAGCTGTTGAGATGTCATTGTTTGTGGGCATGCAAGGACGCCAAGGTGGTGGCTTACCGCAGGATGGAGATTTCTCAGAAAGAGAGTCTTAAAGTTCATGTCCTGCTCCATGTCAGGTTTGTTGCGAGCTCCGAAGTATGCTTCTCTAAGCCGGCTATAGTATGCCTGGGAGGATTCATGACGACCCTGTTTTGTCTCCAGGGCGGCCACCAGTCCTTGCTCTGATTCTGGGACTGCAAATTCTTTGATGAGGGCTTGGCGGAGCGACTGGTAGTCATTCTTTGTGTGAGAAGGCTGTCGGTCCAGGAAGCTCCGCACTTCAGGGCTGGATGTCGTTCGCAGCAGATAAAGTCTGTCTTTGTCAGTAACGTGGGGTCTCATTTCTAAGTGAAAATCGACATCATTCAAGTAAGAGTGGACGTCTTGACCATCTGGCACACTCGGGGTGAATTTGCTGATGTTTCGGGCCAGCTTGTCAAGGTCTTTGAGGTCCATGCCATGTGATGGGTTATGGCTGGCCTTGGGGAGTTCTCGTAGCTTGGGTGTGAGGTAGGTTTCTTCAGCAGGAGCTGGTGAGGGTTTCAAAGTTGCTCCCTCCCCCTTTTCCTCACATGACGTTTCAGGAACATGGGACCCGGGCCTGCATGGCAGGGGTGAGGGCGGGGCCCGTTGCGTCCTGGTTGGCTCGGGGCACAGTTCATAAGCATGTCTAAGTTCATTTTTGACACTGTCAAATTCCTCTTTCATGTCGTCAAGTTGTTGAGTGAGGTAACTTATCCCAGTTCTTGCCTCGTTCAGATGTGTTTCGAGGGCTTTAATTCTGCTGTTCTTGTCTCTGAAGTCCAGCCTTGCCTTTTCCAGTAGCTGCTCGGCGTACTGTAGCTCGTCGCGGAGTTCGGCGCGGGCTGACTTTGCTTGCTCCATTTCTTGTGTGTTGTTAGCTAGAGTTTCTTGCAGTCTAGCAATCTCCTCAGTTGCTCTGGGATCCGTCTCGTTGGACCCTTCCCGTCGATCTTGAGCCTCCAGCTCTAGCTGCTCGATGCGTCGCTGTGCGCGTTTCAGCTCCTGCTGGAGATAGGCGGCATGTCTGTCGCTCAGTTTGAGGGAGGCGATGAGGGTGTGACTCAGGGAGCCAGTGATCTTTGCTAGCTCTTTGTGTCCGTAGCTCTGACCTGGATCATGTTTCATGATGCCTGTTATGTTGTTGTCCAGTTGGTCTTGTGTCTGGTGTTTGACAGCTTCGGCGGCTTTGTGTAAGAGGCTGTCCGTCACGGCGCTAAACCTGATTTCCAAGTCCTCCCAGTGACCAACGGGGTCTGTTGGGCGAGGCATGTTTTGATGCCGTGAGGAAAGACCAGACCACTGACTGACACAGACCTGTAGAAAGAAGAACAAACAAACAAAACAAACAAACAAAACCAAAACAGTGGTGTGAGTGTGGTGGTGTCGGGTGTAAGTGGGTTTTGGGTGTGTTGTGTTGAGGTGAGCGTGGTTCTCCCCGCAGGTGGTTCACTGGTGTGCACGCCTCCAGCTAGCGTCGCTATGGAGGAGGCGAGGGGGTACCCACGGGTGTTGTAGCTAGAACAGAGAGAGGAAAGAGGAACAAACACCCACAGCAAAGAACGGCATAGTCGTCGGCTGCTTCCCCCTTTTTCTAAAGAGAAGAGAGAAAAGAGACAACAACAAAAGGAACACTTTGGGAAGAAGGTAGAAAGAGAGAGATTGGGAGAGAAAGGGAAAGTGAAATACACCATTCTGGCCCCAGAATGAGTACAGTCAAGTTTTTTTTTTTTTTTTCACTTGATGTATGCTTCTAGATACGGTGCTCAGAAATGGGAATTTCAACACGCCAGGACTATGATTGTTATTATAATCTCCTCCGGGATGAGGGAATATACAATAACAATGACAGTATTGGCTTTGCAGCTGGTTGGATTGACACTGTACACCAATCAGAGCGTTTCTGGAAACGGGTTCACGACTGGCGCCTATCAGTCCTCGCTGGATTCGTTGGGACCTTGGCTGTAGGGTTCCACGATGAGAGGGGAAAGTGAGAGTTAGACACAAGTTTAATTGGCGTTTTCAAGTTGTATGAACATTGATTAAATGTCTTTTAAACAACCAAAATTCTCTGCTTTTATGATTCTCACAGGCACAATCGAGGAAATAGCAGCAGTAGTCGAATCAAGAGGAGGACAGCTAGGTGAAAGAGAGAGAGTGAGGAGAGAGACAACCAATTGGAAATGAGGTTTCACTCCCAAGTCAGGGAATATGACAAGACTTGATAGGACAATTAAAGCCTTGGTTTGCAAATTAAAATTGATGTTTCAATTCAGTAATGATTGTGGCAGAACTCAAACTGTAATCAAATGAATCAGCACAAACCATTGAGGTGTGGTAAAAGGAACAACTATCGGTTGTAAAAAGGAGTCGTTTTAAAATCAATAATGATTGTTCCTGGTTATAATTTAGAAGTTTTCATTAAAAATTGGTCAAGGAAATTATAATTTCTCTATTTAACGTGTATCATTGCCGTCTGAAAAAGGGGAAATGTGATAATGATTCAACTTAAAATTTCAATTAAAAATTTAAATCAAAATTGAAATTAGAGATTAAAATTTAAAAATGACAATTTTTCATAAAATTTCAACTTGGCAATGAAAGTTGGTGACCAAAATTTTAATGATGCCTCATTAAAATTGATTACAAATAATCAATATCAAATCAATCACGGAAATTGCGGTGTGGCAAGGAGATGTGATTATTTATTAAGATTGATCAAAGTAATCAAATTAATCAGCTTGAAAATAGTACTTGATTATAAAGCTTGTAATAGTTTAAACTGGCAATGCAAACAGTCAAAAAGGAGAGAGCCTTAAATCAAAAAAATAAAATGTTTTAATTTGAGATTTATGATAGGGCTTTAATGGTTTGTTACGATCGCATCAAAAAGGGATTTAACTTTAAAATTGTCAATATTCCTGTCACATGGGAGAAGGGAAGAAATACGAGGAATAGTGTACAGAGATATGAAGTTAAGAAGTTTGCAGAATGATCGTTAAAGTTCAAAGCTTGTGATTGAGTCACCCAAACAACGTTACACACACTGAGTTCAAACACAACGGATCACCCTAACGCTGTGTGCTCACTGCTATTCTTCAAAGCCAGTGGTTTTACATAGGCTTAGCTTTATCTAGTTTAGCTCTACCACTTGTTAGCGTTAGCTTTAGCTAGTTTAACTATCCCACTTGTTGTTTACAAAATGAGCGGGCGGACTGCGCCTGCGCAACGAAACTCTGCCCCGGAAAAGGTGTGTTAGGATATCCGGGTCGCAGCGTTTCTATGGCAACCACCAGCGTGTGGTTCAGCAGTCTTAAATACAATGCATGAAATGACAGTACATTTCGGAATTGCAAAGCAAATAAGCACTATTTAGATTATTGTCTCAACTCGTTAGAGTGAGGCACATTTATCCACAGCTTTACTGCGATTAATACAACATATTTCACAGGTCTCGGCGGACCTTAATTCTGTGCTTGTCTGTTTAAACAACACCACAGCACATATGGACTCAGCCACACAATTTTAAGATCTCAAAATTTCTCCCAACGTGTGGGTGCTCGCGCTGAGCGCCACGTCTTAACTTCACTAACGTTAGTTTTAAGTGAATATTTGGTAAAAGAGCATTAGGTCGCGAGCCTAAAGATCTTAAACCGGGAGTCAGCTTAAGTTTTCACTCTGGAACACGCAGAGTAAAACACTAGCTGAAAGGCCTTTTGACAGAGAGGAAAAACAAGGAACACGCTTATTTTCCCCCTTTTTCTCAGGGGACAATTTCTAAACTTTACTGCAGTTTAAATTCTTTACACAGCAACTCAAAGTTATGCTTTCATTCATTCCAGACTGGCAGCCACAATAAAGCATACAGTACACAATAAACTGTTTCTCTGTCTTTGAACTATTTCTACCGGAAAAAATAGAACAAAATACCATATAGAATGACTTGTTTTATGTTCAAATAGTTAGATGTGTTTGCCTTATAATTCTCCACCATCTGTAAGGATTAATTAGCTCAAATTTATAATGATTCAAATAATGAATCGAATCGAAAGATTCGAAACTTGATTAAATTGATTCAGAATTAATAGATTACACTTCTTAACCATTCGTCCAGCAAAGTGGTCAATTCAGCATACTGTATTAACTCAAAAGGTTTATATTATGTTCCTGGCCAAGATCACAAATAAACCAAAATATTACGTTAGGAAATTTTAAAGCTGAGGTAGCTTGATCTAAACACAGATAGAACTTTGTGAACATAAAATTCAAGACACTTCTTTTAATGAAACAATGATTTATTGACTACTCTAAGACACAAAACTAATCTCTACTAAAACACAAATAAACACACACACACACACACACACACACACATTCACACTCACACTCATACAGTTCCGGGGATGAGAAATTACTGAGTTGAAGAGAACCCCAAATGTTCTAGTATCTTAACTAGTTCTTGGATCGCAACCTTAGAAAATCACAAAAGCAGAGACTTAGCTTTTAACTACTTAGGGAGTATTTTGCACCAGTTTCAGCGAAGTAAAGAGAGATCTTGTTACTTGCGTTAGTGCCGGGAACGGGGGTTCCGGGGGCTCGTCTGAGCGAAAGTTCTGGTTGGTTGCTGGTCGATGACTGTACTTTGGGAAATCCCTCGACGTGGAGGAGTGGTTTTCTGGAGCCGATCTTTCGGTTGCCTGGTTACGCAGGTTGATGCGTTCGGAGCTCTTCTGTATCAGAGTTGCGAGGCTTTGAAGAGTTTGGCAGTCACGAAGTTTCAGTTTGTTCTGTAGAGTTTTGATGGCACCGTCGCATGCTTGGTCGAGTGGTCGAGCGGTCGAGCGCAGATGGAAAAGCACTCAAACCACAAGAGGCGAAAGGCGTGAGGCGAGAGCTGGGAGCTCTGAGTTCTTGCTGAGTTCGCTTGGTTCTGTTAGGAACATGAAGTTTTAAACGGGCCGCTAGGGCACGTCCCATGATGCTGGGATCCAATCGAATATTGCTGCGGGGTGGAGCCACGCCCCCTGGGCTGTACCTTCTGGTGCGTAACTTAAGATAATAAAATCTCTGCACATTCGTTATTAACTTTAACTATTGCAATGCATACAGTATACACAATATCATTTTCTCATTCATTTTGCTGTGCATCATTCATTCAGACAATTTATTACATATCAAATAAAGCTATATTGCTTGCATGCTAATACATTTGATAACTTCCTTCCCCAAAGGCATATAATGCATAGATTAAACTCCAATCATCACATAAAACAAAGCAGGCATATGAAAGAAAACATACTGTTGCTCTAACAGCAATAGTTATAAGTTGATTGTCTCTTAAAGTTTGTCTTTGCAGTGTACGTATCTCTATTGAGAGACGGGGTGTTTTGGAATGTCAGAGGAGAAGGGGGACAGGAAGTCCGAAAAACCATGTGAGTCACGCTGGACGCATCATGTGCCATGCCAGCTTTATTTCAGAAGACTGGAGGTTTGTTTCTTAGGTGCTCTGAGACAGAGAGCGTTTTCTTCTCTCTGGATGCGTAAGACGCAGATCTCGACAAAAGCGGTCCATACAATTAGCGTCTGGTGATCATCATGTGATGGTCATGTGTCAATTTTGTGACTGAGAAAGAGGGTCCTTTTGTTTCTTTGGAATATGGCCATTTCTGTTTTGTACGTTGTTCGCCCAAGATTCCTACACAGGACAAGTATAAGAAAAGCAATTATAGACCTATACAACAGTTAACCATCTGACAATACACATACTATAAATATAACTACAATAAATAGTTGACTACACATGCACAAACTGAGAATACGAACACTTTACATAAGTACAGTAAATTAAGTTTTACAAAAAGATATTTGTACATGAAATCAAACATTTAAATAAAAAAATATATATTTTGTACATGAGATGTGCAAGAGATATTTTGTGCGTAAGTTGTGCAGATAAAATATTTTGAGGGAAGCAGCAAAGATTTGTAGTGCAAGGAACAAGTAAACATATAAACCTATTGAGTCTTTGTAGCAGCGAGTGTTTATAGAAAGTGTCTAGTGCACAAAAGTGTGTTACTACAGGTGGTTTGTATGGCCCACTCAATTGTGTGTAGCACACTCAGAATTGCACTTAGGAAAATTGTCAATAGTTTTAATGAGTTGGGGGGAGGAGGCTGAGGTTTCCATGGTTTAAGAGGGGAACAGGGAGATTGGAGTTAGGGGGTCTCACATCCTGGGGGAAAAAGCTGTTGAGCAATCTCACAGAGCGGGCTTTAACCCTCTGGGGTCTGAGGGTGTTTTGGGGCCCTGAAGAAGTTTTGACATGCCCTGACGTGTGCTTTTTTCAGTATCTTAAAAACATATGAATGGTTAAAGTCAGATTACAATGTAATCAGCACATATTGGGCTACAATAATATGCAAGCAACATTAATGTGCATGTTTGTGTTTTTGAGAAAACTACGTTTATGCGTGGTTATTGAAAATCTAAAGTTTTGAAGTCACTGAAATAAGGCCATGAAGCACATACAGAACATTTGTCATCAAGACTGTTGATAATTGGATGTGGTAGGCTAGATTTTTTTCAACCAAATGATGTGAAAATCATCTCGTTCACTCATTCAGAGAAAACAATATATTGATGTAAATTTTCTAAAACATGTTTTGTGATCGAAAGGGATTATTCATAGGTGTGGCAATGACCCATGAATATTTAGCAATTCACACCTGAGAGACAAAAGAGCCCTCCCTAATGGCCCCATCAATGACTGAGCTGACTTGCAGGTAAGAAAACAATGTGAGAAGATTCAGAGAATGGAGTTTTAGATTATTTGTATTTTATTTACAACACTGTATAACAAATTATTGAGCTCCCTCATCTAACCACACAGATGTGCACAGACTTTGTGGCATTTCTTAAAACTTTTTCTGAATTCTGTTCAACAAATGAAACAAGTAAATCTTACCTGCTATTTTGCGTGCACTTAAAAAAATACAAAAATAGTCAAAAACTTGTTTTACACTAGAATATCAGTGTAGTTGAACATCTCAAGTTTCTAGTGCTCTCAGAGGAAAACAGTTTGAAGGGACTCAAGGGAAAGAGGGCAGGATTCATATCTTGAGCAGGTTTGAGATCACTACAAAAACGACAAAAAACAAAACAAAAATCATATCAGGAGCATATGTCAGTATACAGTCATAGACTCTAGCATTTGTACTAATGTAAAAAAGGACATGTAATATCTGAGAAACTAATAATTATCGTTTAGCACTATATTACTAATAAACGTGATGTAAACATACATTCAGTGTAAGCACTCATATTACTTTTACACCCTACTGTTATACAATAAAATAAATAAATAAGTATGATTCTACAGTCATGAACATATCGTCATAAATGCATCTCACAGTCATAATCACATCGTTTTTCTAGAACATTATAAATATCCTGGCATCGTGAGAGATGCAATGCAATCAAACGTACTTCATAATGTTTCATTTGAAAGAGTCAGGAATTTTAGTTTGGAATAAGTCTAACTAGTAAAATGTGTACACGTTTTGTCAAAGTAAATAACAGCGAAAGCTAGTAGGAAAATGAAAGTAAGACTTACTCATGTTGTCATGTATCTGGTCTATCCTGTCTTCATGTACTCTTGCACCACACTTCATGGACTTCATTCCCCACAAGCCACTGCTCTAATCACTGCATTCACCTGCTCTCACTTTACTGATTACTGCTCACAGCTGCACCTCATCACACTGTCTGCATTTAAGCCACTCACACACACAGCCACCTTGCTGTCACACCGTCAGCACGTTCCCTCAGCCCCAATCACCGTGACCCATCACCAACCAGCCAATCATCACTGCACCACACCCGTGAACCATCTCCAGAGTTCTAATCACCCACACCTGGAACAGCAATCACCACTTCCCATAATACTCACCTCAGACATTCACTCACCGGCTGGAATCAAAGTTACATGGACACCACTCCTTGGATCTTCTCCTCCGTCTCTCGATTCTCCTGTGCTCCACTCGGATATCTACTGGATCAACCTGGGAAGCATATATTCACCACTTTAAGGGAAGTGACTTTACTCTTGCTGGCGATTGCCTATGAACTTGTGTTTACCTGATTGGACCGTGTTTGATGACTCGGATACCGAAGTCTCTATTCACCTGTTTGAAGTGTTCACATCTGTAAATAAACACCTTGAAAGCTACTTACCCTCTCCTTGTGTGTGTGTGGTCGTGACAGGATTCCAGCCCATAAAAAACGGAATTACTACAGCTCGCTCATGGAAACGACAGCGTCATCAGCCACTGCTTCTCCCGATCCATTCGCTGAAATGGTGAATGCCCTCCGTCAATCTCTGCAGACTGTTCCCCTTGCAACCAGAGCAAACACCTCGCCGATCTCCAACACACCCTTCTCTCGTCCCCTGAATTACTCCGGCGATCCAAGCGGATGTGATGGTTTCCTCCTTCAAAGCTCTCTTTACATTGAAGCGAATGCTCACCATTTCCCTAACGAAACCTCCAAAATCTCCTTCCTGGTCTCACTTCTCACGGGACCGGCACTTCAATGGGCCAATGCGCTCTGGGAATCGCGGAGTCCAGCGCTAGCCTCACACCACGCCTTCACCTCACACTTCAAGGAAGTGTTCGGAGCCGCTCTCACACCTCTATCAGTGCACGATGAACTCATCACTCTGCGTCAAGGTACAACCAGCATACACGAGTACACCTTAAGCTTCCGCTCTCTAGCAGCCCATAGTGGTTGGAATCAGATTGCTCTCCTAGCAGCCTATCGTAAGGGGCTCAAACCACAGATTCGCAAACATATGGTAACCTATGAGGACAATGTACCGCTAGAGACTTTTATCAAAAAGGCCACTAGTGTCTCGCAGCATCTCTCTGCCTGTCCCTCTACACTGTCTGTGGCTAGTTCTCTCCCATGCAGAGCTCCATCACCCCAACGAGATTGTGAGGAACCCATGATCACCGACTCTTATCATCTGGATCCTACGGAACGGAAACGTCGTATTACGAACCGTCTGTGCCTGTATTGCGGCGAAGCTTCCCATCTCATCCACGCCTGCCCAGTTCGACCACCTCGTCCAATGGTGAGTACAGTAACCATCTCTCCTGCTATATCACACTTACCCCGTCTTACTGCAAGCCTAACTGTGAACTCTCGTACCTTCCCTATACATGTTCTTGTGGACTCTGGAGCGGCTGGCAACTTTATCTCCTCCCATTTCATTACCAAACATCAAATTCCCACCGTTAAAAATGAGATCAGATATCGCATCATGACCATTCAGAACTCACCATTGGACGACGGTAAAATCACCCGACGCACCAGAGAGGTAATCCTAAAGTCCCCACTCGACCATCGTGAGAAATTAACCCTCCTCGTACTTCCCCGAGCGAATGTGGACGTCATCCTGGGCAGACCGTGGCTAGCAGAACATCAGCCTCACATCGACTGGAGCACAGGAGAAATCCTAAGCTGGAGTGCAGGATGCCAAAACCACGGGTATCGTCCTCCCTCGTCTGCTTCACGACAACTTCGTCCTGCTGTTTCACTCAATGCAACCACCATCGAAAGTCCCAACATCCATTCTGCAGTCACCATTCCCACCATCTACCAATCCTTCGCAGATGTCTTCAGCAAAGACGAGCCACACAGCTACCACCTCACCGGCCCTGGGATTGTAGTATCGACCTACTGCCAGACTCGAAACTGCCCCATGGAAGGATCTATCCTCTTTCACGTCCTGAGCAGGAGGCCATGAATGACTACATCCAGGAGGCACTCCACCAAGGGTTCATCAGACCTTCCACGTCCCCTGCAGCGTCCAGTTTCTTCTTTATCCCGAAGAAGGATGGAGGCCTCCGACCCTGCATAGATTATCGAGTGCTGAACGAATCGACGGTAAAGTTTGCCTATCCACTTCCACTAGTTCCAGCAGCTCTAGAGGAGTTAAGAGAGGCCCGCATCTTTACCAAACTCGACCTCCGCAGTGCCTACAATCTAATCCGTATCCGAGAAGGGGACGAGTGGAAAACTGCCTTCATTACCCCGACTGGACACTACGAATATCAGGTAATGCCCTACGGCCTGGCCAACAGTCCATCCATATTTCAAAACTTCATGAATGAAATCTTCCGTGACTTCCTCCACCGCTTCACCATCATCTACATTGACGATATCCTGATTTACTCGCGAAACCTAGAAGAACACCACGACCATGTTCGCCAGGTCCTTCAACGTCTCCGCAAATACCAACTCTACCTGAAACAAGAGAAATGTGAATTCCATCAGCCCACCGTCTCCTTCCTCGGATACGTGATCTCTGCGGAGGGAGTTCGTATGGAGTCCGGTAAGGTAACTGCCGTAACCACCTGGGTGGAACCCAAATCGGTCAAAGAACTCCAACGCTTCTTGGGCTTCGCCAACTTTTACCGCCGCTTTATTAAGAACTATAGTCTCCTCTCAGCACCTCTCACTTCTCTCCTGAAAGGAGGACGTAAGGTACTTCAATGGACCCCTGAAGCTCAACAAGCCTTCGACCACCTGAAGCTCATGTTTACCTCGGCGCCCATACTCCAACATCCTGACCCGTCGAAACCCTTCATAGTGGAAGTGGATGCGGCAGACACAGGCGTCGGAGCCGTGCTGTCACAATGGTCTGATGAGCCCCGATCCCTCCATCCGTGTGCGTACTACTCCAAGAAACTCACCCCAGCTGAACAGAACTATGGTATAGGTGATCGTGAGTTGCTGGCCATTAAGTTGGCCCTCGAAGAGTGGCGGCACTGGTTAGAGGGAGCCCAATATCCTTTCACCGTAATAACCGATCACAAGAACCTCCAGTACCTCCAACAAGCCAAGAGACTCAATGCACGCCAAGCCCGCTGGTCACTATTCTTTGCACGCTTCAACTTCCAAATCACCTATCAACCCGGGCACAAGAACATCAAGGCCGACGCATTATCCCGTATGTACTCACCTGATCCTGCTCTAGATACTCCTGACCCTGTTCTACCTCCCTCTGTCTTTCTAGCACCTATCCAATGGCAACTCGATGAGGACATCCGTACCGCCACCTTCGAAGAGCCTGCACCTCCGGAACTTCCTCCAGGCCGTACTTATGTCCCTAACGATCACCGGTTGCCGTTACTGGATAGTACGCACACGTCTCCTGGCTCAGGACACCCTGGCAGTAGGCGAACCCTCTCGCTCCTCCAACAGAAGTATTGGTGGCCCAACATGACCAGGGACGTGGATCGGTACGTCCGGGGGTGCTCGGTCTGCGCCATCAACACTACGCCCCGTCGTTTACCTGAAGGTAAGCTACAACCATTGCCCATTCCCCGCCGACCCTGGACCCATCTAGGAGTGGATTTTGCCACGGATCTACCTCCCTCTCGAGGGTACACGACTATTCTTGTGGTTGTTGATCGTTTCTCTAAAGCCTGTAAGCTAATCCCTCTCAAAGGTCTACCCACAGCTCTAGAAACAGCTGAAGCATTGTTCCTGCATGTATTCCGGAACTTCGGACTTCCTGAGGATATCGTATCCGACAGAGGGCCTCAGTTCATCTCCAGGGTCTGGCGGGCGTTCTTCCAACTGCTGGGCACTTCAGTCAGCTTGTCATCGGGATACCACCCTCAAACAAACGGGCAGACCGAGCGGAAGATACAGGAGATCTCCCGTTACCTCCGGGCGTACTGCTCCCGACATCAGGATACCTGGAGCCAGTATCTACCGTGGGCTGAGTATGCACAAAATTCCCTCCGTCAGACATCTACTGGTTTAACAGTCCGCCTCCGGCTGCCCTGTAAAAAGCTGAGTCCCCGCTACATAGGGCCGTTCACCATCCACTCACAAATTAATCCCGTTACCTACCGTCTGAACTTACCTCCACGTTACCAGATCTCTCCCTCGTTTCACGTCTCGCTACTAAAACGTCACACTGATCCTCTGTTCCCTTCCTCAGCAGAACCGGAACCACCTCCTCCTCCAGACCAACCTGAAGTCCTCGGGGACGATGTCTACCAGGTCCAAGAGATCCTAGACTCCCGGCGGCGGAACGGCCAACTTCAGTACCTCGTGGACTGGGAGGGGTTCGGACCCGAGGAGAGATCGTGGGTACCCCGTGATGACATCTTGGACCCTGCTCTCCTCGAAGGATTCCACCAACAACACCCGGAACGCCCAGCTCCCCGAGGCCGAGGTCGTCCTCGTCGCCGCTCGCGGGTGCCAGGAGTCACCCGTGGAGGGGGGGGTAATGTCACACCGTCAGCATGTTCCCTCAGCCCCAATCACCGTGACCCATCACCAACCAGCCAATCATCACTGCACCACACCCGTGAACCATCTCCAGAGTTCTAATCACCCACACCTGGAACAGCAATCACCACTTCCCATAATACTCACCTCAGACATTCACTCACCGGCTGGAATCAAAGTTACATGGACACCACTCCTTGGATCTTCTCCTCCGTCTCTCGATTCTCCTGTGCTCCACTCGGATATCTACTGGATCAACCTGGGAAGCATATATTCACCACTTTAAGGGAAGTGACTTTACTCTTGCTGGCGATTGCCTATGAACTTGTGTTTACCTGATTGGACCGTGTTTGATGACTCGGATACCGAAGTCTCTATTCACCTGTTTGAAGTGTTCACATCTGTAAATAAACACCTTGAAAGCTACTTACCCTCTCCTTGTGTGTGTGTGGTCGTGACACTTGCGAAGTCTTACCGTTCCCTATGGTTGTAATTCCGAGCGTTTTCCCTTGTGTTGGTTTCTCTGTGTATGACTCTGGACTGTGTACCCCTTTGACGATTCCTGCTACCTGCCATTGCGACCATTGCCTGTGTATCGAACTGTTTCCTGGATTTCCTACGTTGTTCCTGTTTTCCTGGTGATTATTCCTGCCTGTTGACTATTCTCAATAAATGCTGCAATTGGATCCGAACGTCTCAGTCTGACTCCCTGTGACACATGTAAATGTCTCCTCCTGCTGGGTTTGCGTCGCATCGCGTCCTTCTGATCGTGGTAAATATAAGTCTTATTCTTCACAGCATGTCTTCATTCAGAAACAAACTGTAACCAAGATGAACTTGAAAAGTCCTGTTGCTTTGTTTGCGTGATGTGGGAGTTTCCTCGCGTACAGATACTCCGGTCCTTGCTGCGTTTGTAGCACATGGCTAATTTGAATGCCAAAGGGATTTCGCTAGTGGGTGCGGTCACATTAAAAATAATTAGTTGCAACTGGATAGACTAGACATCTCCTTGGTTTCATATAGATTACTTTATCACAGAATATTTGTTTTCGATAAAGCTTACTTCGTTTAAAAGCATAAATTTCAAGCTTTCTGTAGATACCACTTTTCTGTTTGTGTGCTGAGTATTCACTGAGTTTGAATGATTTAAGTGACGCATTTCTAAAAGCAGTTCACGGAGACAGAGAAAACAGAAATCACCATGTTTGTTTGCTTTATTCTAGAAAAAAAGCACAACTTTATGCTGTTCTTGTGAGTGTGCACAAATAAAAGTACACACTTTACAGTTTCCAATGATGTATATCTCTAATTTGTATGACTGAAACCGACAGAGCATTTTTAGTGTCTTTTGCGCTGATCTAAAAAAAAAATGAGGTGTGTGAGAACTAGGTGAAGAGTGGTGGGTATTGCATCGTCCATAGAGCGGTTTGGACGGTATGCAAACAGGAATGGGTCCAGCGTGTTTGGGAGACTGGATTTGATGTGATGCAGAACTAACCTCTCAAAGCACTTCAGTATGATTATGCTATGTGCTATGGGAGCTGCCTTTTCTCCTGATCTGAATGCCTCATCTCGGATTTTTAGCAGCTCGCAAACCTCTGCTGTCATCCACGGCTTCTGGTTGGCACGTGTGGTGATGGTCTTGGTGACTGTCACATCATCTATGCTCTTTTTGATGTAAGCAGTCACTGTTTCTGTGTATTCTTGCAGGTCTGTGTGGTTGTTGTAGTAGGCTGCCTCTTTAAAAATGTTCCAGTCTGTGTCCTGGAAGCAGTCCTGTAGTACCCTGGAAATCCAGAGGTCTTGCGAGAGCACAATTTGAATTGTGTCTGCAAGACACTCTGGCATAGAGCAATGATGCACGTTACTGCATTACGTAAGCAGTTCTTGGAACCAATCAAATCAGTGTATCTGATGTAGACGGGTCAGAGGCGAGCTAAGCTGTTGATGACAGCGCTGCGATGTCCGGAATCATTAACATTGAAAGACGGCTACAGATGAACACCAGTTGTTTGAAACGGCTTTGGCCACTAAAATGAACGAGTTAGACTTGGCTTTTCATATAAAAGAGGAACAGAAAACCGCGCTCGAATCGTTCCTTTGCAAGAAGGAAGTTTTTGCTGTTTTGCCGACTGGATACGGCAAGAGTTTAATCTATCAGTTAGCTCGTAGTGGCGTTATCCAATTGCGTGCAGTGAGAGTTTCAAATGCATGCTTGGTGCCGCCCCTCGAGTTAGGCCCTTTTCATTGCTCGATGCCAGACCCTTAATCTTAATAGATTAGGGTCTGGATTTTTTCCACGCTAGTCCTGTAGTGCAGAGGTAGCATTGTCTGGCCACACAGTGATTTGCTTTTGAACCGGTTTAGCAAGTTTGAGAAGTGGTTTGTATGCTGGGATTAGCATAACAGTTAAATGGTCAGAATATCTGAGGTGGGGATGGGGTTTGGCTTTGTAAGGGTTTTTCTCTGATGTATAGGCAAGGCAAGGCAAGGCAGACAGTGATGAATCAGGCAGGTTAGTCCGTGCACCTGAATAGCGGAGTCAGGGATTTTGTAGTTTAGCCATGTTTTGGTGAAAACTATCACACAACAATCCCTTGCCTCATGCTTTTTGGACCGACTGAGTTGAATTAAGTCCAGTTTATTTTCCAGCGAGGGAACATTTGAAAGCATCAGTGTTGGAAGAGCTGGTCTTGTGGGGTTAGCCCTTAGCCTGGCTCGTATACCTCCGCGCTTACCGCGCTTCCTTCCTCTCTCGCACCGCTTGCGACGCCGCCTTGTGCGGGTAGCGTCAGAAGGTGAGGCCGTGGTCTCGAGGTCCGGGTTCATCAGTATGCTGAGGCCTTGAAGCTTCTAAGCAGTTGCCGATGAGAGTTGGTGTTTGTGTGCGTTGCCGATTTCCAAAAGGCTTTGACGATCATAAATGAGATTTGAAGTACTTTCCCGAAGAATTAGCGGTACATTTACACTGTTTGAAGATGAACAGATGGCATTAAAAGACATAAAAGCACTGTCTTTAGGACCCGGAGTAGCCGCTCCATCTGACCGCACCGCCATCTTGGAACTTTAGTGGCGTGCTGGTTCATGCACGCTCTCGCTTTGCCTAAAATTCAAGCAAAGCAGGAGTGCATTTTAATTACCATGAAATAAGCATTAAATTAATATCTGATCCATGTTAAAAGATACACTACAACCTACTGAATTATAATTTCTCAAGGACAGCAGAGTGACCCCTCTGCAAACAGGTCCCACTCCGGCACTCTCTCTGCATCCTCCCCTCTTCTCCACATTCTGCCTCCTTTTTCCTTCTACAAGCACAAAACCCAGCGTGAAGGTGCCTCCGCAAACAGCGCCTGCCTCGTCTTCTCTCCCTGTCACCTATCCTCCCTCTACCTTGAGGGAGGATCTACCATCCTATACCCTCCTCATGTAGCCTAGTGTGGTTTCCAATTTCAGTCATTGCATATTTTGCACGCTTAGTTAACAAACCTGATTCAGATAAACAGCTCGTTAGAAGAGAGCTATGTGCATGAACTATGTTTTGTTTGAAATGCTCCCTACTCCCTGATTAGGGGAAATCCGCTGAAGTTTACTTCACTTAAGAACATTCATTCACGGATTTGCGCTGTGCAGCATCTTCAGACATGGACAAAGTTTACTAGATAAGTGTTAAGTGCTGTAGCGAATTTAGCTCAAAAGGGAAGTGTATATAAATAATTACAATTAATTTTGATTAATTACCATTATTTATATTCAGCCGCCAGTAGTAACTGTAGCGGAATTGAATCGCCATCCATTAATCTGTTCGTCTAGCGAACATACAGGGTAATTTCGTATCAACCCTAAGCAATGATATTTTCTTGGCCACAGAAAAATAACGTTCTTACAGTAATAATGCATTAGAGCCTGTAGCTTGATCGGAAATCGTAAAGGGACATTAATTTGTGAGGCAGAATCAGAGACTCGTGTAATTTGTACACAAGAGTTTTATTAACTAACGACTAACATATAACTAATCTAAACAAACAAACATACTCACTCATACAGGGTAGGGTAGGAGGACGGTTAGAACAGTACAGGAAAAGGGCATGAGGCTGAGCTGACCATCTAAAAGAACCATCAGTTTGTACTCGAAAACATAGCATTCGATAACTTTACACCAAACCTCTGTTTAGTGGAAGAAACAATACTTGCACCCGAACGAGAGTCTCGTAGAGCCTCTGAAGAATCCTGGATGGTTCCATTTGATGGCCAAAGCTGCAATTTCTTGAAACTCCAAGGTTGTTCTTGACTCTGTTGAGGCTCTCTCCTGTGTAAGCAGTCCTGAGGAACTGCAGGCCACACTTCAGAGCTGGGGATCCAGAGACGGCCAGGAGTGAAGGTAGAGAGATGTCTGATCGTGGTCATTTTCATGATGTTAAGTTCCATGGTTGGGTGAAATGAACTCCAGTGGGAGTAGTCTGACTCTGTGTGGTTGAGTCTTCTAGGCTGGGGAGAGTCCACACAGCTCCATATGTTGAGGCCCCCCTCTGGGCCTGGGCCTGTGGAGGCCCTCCTAACAGGCAGCAATCAAGTTTTTTAGAAGAACTTGGTCGGAACGGTGTGTGAGTCCTTTTATATTCTAGGAAGAGTCACACCTCTCAAAGTGGGCTTGGCCAATGAGAGAGGCTGAATTCCAAGCGGGAGATTTGGAGATAATGTGAACTTTTATGACTCTTTGTCTGAAAGCAAGGCAATTTGCATGTATGCCAAGATTGGGGTTTCATGCAAAACTACTACAGAGTCTTGAAACTCTAATATGTTACATGTGTATCAACATATAATATGCATCATCTTTTAGATTACCAAAATACGAATTCAGAGATACCAAACATGACTGCGTAGTTATACTACATAATATATCTATCTATATCTATAGTAACACGTGCATAAAAACATTACACAATACAAAAGACAAGGTACATAAACTACAATAATATACACAATGATTGAAAGACTTGTGTGTTCATTCATAGGAAGGTTTTCCTATGAATCAGGGAAGAGTCTATTTCACTAGGCCAAATGTTTTTCCTATAGTTGCTGCATTACTTTGGATCGTAAAACTGGTGTTATCAGATAGTTGCCCTGGCAACTGAGCCCTTAAGGCCCCGTTGCCTTAATGTTTGTTGAATTGGGGGTTTCTAAACACAAACCTAAAGTTGGCTTGTTGGTTTTAAGGATAATTTGTTAAATGTAACAAATAACTATGTCTGATTGGTCCAGACGCTTTCAGTACAACATAATATACCTCTGTAAATAAATACTATTTAAATGAATGTCTCACACATTTTAATGCCCTTTGTATCAAACATATACGCTGTCTTCAAACTGGAATCATGGCGGAATATCTGGTGATGTCTACTTTGCAGGGCACTTATGGTCGAATAAAGCAAATGTCACACGTGATTAGATACATATGAAATGGGGGTTGGATGGAATTAGCAACCGCTAATGTAGCCTATTGTAGTAAAGTCTCTGGTATTTTGGTCTGGTCTTACATCGCATCGGAATTTGCTCTGCATGCTGCTGCTATTAACATTCACTAAATGCGATCTGAATAGCTAAGCATACTGCTGCTACAACTGCATGAATGTACTTAGAATTGTTATAAGACTCTTTAATAAATGAGCAAAAGCAATCAAATAATGCCTCTTTCGCTTTGAAAAGTTTTCACAAGTGCTGTAGGCCTGTTAAATAGCTAAAGTAATAAAATGCTTTTTTCACTTTAAGCAGGGTGACCATACGTCCTCTTTTCTCTGGACATGTCCTCTTTCTGGACCTCTTAAATTGCTCAAAATGTCCGGGATTCGGCTTTTGATTTCTACATATCTACAGTCACCAATCATAATGTGCGTTTTTTTATTAAAGCCTTGCGCGGGAATGTTTTCTTAATCCTCCTACAAACATTCTAATATTGAATAATTCAAATTATATTGAATAAATCAAATTTGATCCCAAAAAAATCAAGCCTTTTCAGACCTCCAAATTCTGGACGACACCATTTGCTTTAATATCAAACATAGCAAAACAGACCAATTAATGCATGGCCACTCAACTTTCATCTTTAACTACCCACTAGCCTTACCAGTCTGTTGCCATTTTCTTAGCTAGCTATACAAAGATTTTCTGTCATAGTCTTTGGACCCCCTGAAATAGCCTTGGCAACCCCCTGGCTACCTCATGTATAAAACCCCAGCTCCGTCACTGCGGAGAGCGAGAGAACCAGTGTTCAGCCGTACATGTATGAAGCAGAGTAAGACACAGATGAAGGAGAGACTCTGGCAGAAAAAACACCAACTCTTGTTGCATCTTAGACGACTGTATGGGGAAACTCCTGTTTACTGTTACTGAAGCCTGATATGTTAACGTTTGTGTAGTTGCACAAACCAATGGCATTTACTGACCGCTATTTAAGTCGGCCAAAAGCGCCATTTCATCAGAATCTTCTCCTTCAGCAACGAGACCATCTCTTTGCTGACTCTGCTGGAAAGAAACCAAGAAGCTGAAGAAAAAGAAGCCTTACCGCTCAATGCTCTGCATCCCACTGTGTAACTCGTCTCCTGCAGTGGGCTCGTCCCCTGCGACTATCCAGCAAGAGGAAAAGCGCTTTCCTGGGCAATATTTCCAAAGCACATTATTGAAAATATCCCTTCGTGAGTGCAGCTAATGCAAAGAACTTTTGAAGAGAAGGGGTAATGCAAGCGCTGCGTCATTTTCTGCCTAAGCGCCCCAGTGCGGTGACTGTTTCAAGCTGCCCGAAAACAGCGTCCACACCACAGCCTGCAAAGCCGGCGTGGCCTCAGCTCTCGCAGAAGCCAGAGCCTGGCCTTCAACAGCCCCCCGAACGACTAGGAAGTACTCCTGTCCTAAGTGCCAAGGTCCCCGCCCTCGTGTAGTGCTGAAACACGAGCCTCAGAAGCCATCCTGATCTGCATACGGAGAGGAAGAGGAGAGAGCTAGTTGTCCCGGATGCCGGAACCCCCTCAAAAAGAGCTTGCATTTGTTTTTTGTTCAGGCACGTCCTGCCAGTTCAGCGTGCACCTCAAACTACCGCTGTGATAGCGAACCCACTTACTATAAAGAGGAATTCTCCTTTCCTTGCACCCACATATGTCAGTTCTCCCCCTTTGGGTGGCGTACTGTCATTACCAAAAACACTCAAGAATGCCAGCGCCACCCCGCTGGCTTGGAAAGCCACTCCCAGCGTGTCAAGACTGGATTCTAAAAACCGTGGAACGGGGCTACTCACTTCAGTTCGCTTGCAAGCCACCTGTGTCCAGAGGTGTCTTGCAGACTTTGGAACCGGACAACCAATCCCATGTTCTCTGGGCCGAAGTGCAGATAATGCTTGCAAAGGGCGCCGTGAAAACAGTCCCCCTAGCGAACAGAGAATCAAGCTTTTACAGCCGAAACTTCCTTGTTCCAAAGAAAAACAGTGGATTCAAGACCAGTTCTCGATCTCAGACATCTGAATCGGGTTCTTATGCAATGACGGTTCAGAATGTTGACTTTAAAACAGATCCTCACGCAAATACGGCCCGAGGACTGGTTTCTGTCTGTGGATCTGAAAGATGTTTACTTTCATATCCAAAAAGCGCCCCATCACAGACTGCTTTCGAGAGAGTGGCCTATTAGTATACGGTCCTTCCTTTTGGACTGTCCCTGCACCCCCGCATGTTTACGAAGTGCGTGGACGCAGCTCTTTCCCCTCTGAGACAGAATGCCAACTGATCGCTCACAGGTAATTGTTGCTCAACCACCTAGAGCGTCGGAACGCTCCCTAGTTATTCAGCAAGCTGCGACTCTGCGTCCCCTGAAAGCATTTCAGAGAATGCTAGGCCTCATGGTCGCTGTTTCCTCTGTGATTTCCCTGGACCTACTGACTAATGCTGCCCCTACAATATTGGCTAAAAGCCCACATTCCGCCCCGCCTGCACATCAACTGCCTTGAAATGATGGCATTGTGCCTGGCCCAGAAAACCGTCTTGCCATCCTGCCATATCATGTCCTGGTCCGATTGGACAACATGACATCAACCACCAAGGCGGCCTCAGGTCACTGCCCCTTCACAGGATGACTCGGCGTCTCCTGTTGTGGGCAAAGAAAAAAATCCTCTCACTACAAGAGGTTCATGTGCTGGGCACACTGAACCAAGGAGCAGATAGGTTGTCGAGGAACAGCATAGCTCCGGGGGAATGGAGATTACATCCCCTGTCAGTTCAGAAGATTTGGTCAGTTTTCGGCAAGGCAGAGGTTGACCTCTTTGCCTCTGAAGAGACAGGATGCTCTGGCCCACGATTGGCCCAACACCCACCTATATGCCTTCCCTCCGATCTCCCTGCTACCCCAGGCTATCAGGCAAATCAGGGAGATGAAATGCTCTCTCCTCCTCGTTGCCCCCCTCTGGAGGAACCAGATTTGTTTTCCAGAGATGGCCCAGTTACTGTCTGCAGCACCGTGCCCGATACGACTGAGGAGAGACCTTCTCTCGCAAGTGCTGGGCAAGATTTCGCATCCCCAGCCGGAACTGTGGAGCCTTCATGTCTGGCCGCTTGACGGGAGTCTAGCCAAATCCCAGCGAGAGTTACTCATACCATTTTAGAGGCTAGAGCTCCGTCCACAAGACGTCTCTACGCCCTCAAGTGGTCAGTCTTCAATGACTAGTGTTCAGCACGCAACCAGGATCCGGTTTCATGTGATGTGTCTGACGTGCTGACTTTCCTACAAGAGCTGCTGGATAAGGGATGCATTCCATCCAAACTCAAGGTTTATGTGGCGGCAGTTGCGGGGAATCATTCCCCTGAGGCCGGCCAAACGATTGGCAGAAACAACTTGGTCATTAAGTTTCTTAGGGGTGCTCGGCGGTTAAATCCTCCTCGCTCTAACACTGTGCCAGCGTGGGACTTATCTATAGTCCTGAGAGCCCTCAAGGGCCCTCCTTTTGAGCTGCTTCTAACAACCGACTTAAGGGACCTGGCGCTGAAACCCGTTCTGCTTTTTAGGACAACGCAACAAGAGTTACCTTTCGATAAAGAACGCTCTGGTTACTCACATAACATCGGTGAGATAAGGGAACAAGCGTTGCGTAATCAGTCTGCTAAAGTTGCACACAAATCAATGGCTGTCGCTTCAGTAATTGATTCTGATGAAATGGAGCTTTTGGCCGACTTATATAACAGTCGGCTCCGCTCCTTCTGGCGGGCTTAAGTGCCATTGGTTTGTGTAACTACACAAACCTTAACAAATCAGGCTTCAGTAACAGACTAAACAGGAGTTTCCCTATACAGTCGTCTCGTCACTCGTTCCCTTATCTCAGAAAACAAAGGTTATGTGAGTAACCGGAGCATTATTTGATACATTTATGTACTTGTAGAGTTTTCACAGCCCATTTGCAATGACAGATGAGCAACACACACACAAATACTTTGTTATGTGGTCCGACAAAAGCTGCACCACCACAGCCCCTTTGCCGACCCGCACAATTCAATTAAACAACGCACGGGGATTTATTCCAATAATAAAGCACCTCAACCCCACATTTAAATAATAAGTAATAAGCATTTAAAAAGTGCCCGGAGTCTCGTCTCCCACTTCATTAAATAAATAATACAACAAGCCATCAAAACCAAGAATTATAAAAAGAAAAGTATGTACTATTACATAAACTTACTAGGAGACCAATGAAAAGCCAAAATAATAAACAAACTCAAACTACCTACAGCATTACACCTCTTTCCTACTCAAAATAAAGAATAAAATAAACAACACAGTCTTACCTCCCTGCTAGCCTCAAAACAGGAGAAACTGAAGAAAAAAAAAGGCACCCACCTCCCTATGTATGTCTCCTTTTGTTACACAGGTGGTTCAACAAGTTTACACACCATTAAAACAGTAAGGTTTCAAACAACATCGGAGGTACAACATGGTTTGAAAACCATGTGCACAATCACAACGAAAAAAAACATTAATTAAATTAAACACATAACATTACAATAACGCTCACAATGCGCTTTAGCGAAACAACACACACACACAGATGGAAACTATGGCAATACAGGACTGTCAGTGTCAGAGTCTCACCTCAGTCACCTACTCAAACCACACCTCCTGAAGCTCCACCCAATCGTGCCGGATCACCTGATTACCAACTCACCTGTTTCCACTTACCTCTGCCTATAAATACATGGACTGTTTAGTTCCTCTTCGTCTGGTCTACAGGTCACATCCCTCGCAACTCTCTGGCATCCTTCATTTATGTTACTCTCAGCGATACTCCTGGATTTACTCACCTGTTGACTTGGACTGCACAGATAAGATCATTTACAAACCTCATTGCTGCATTCTTTTTACCTACCTGTTCAATAAAACTTACATCTTCCGTTTTACACTTACCTCCGTCTGTGTTGTGTCAGTCAGTCAGAAGCCATGGGCAGGCCTAAGCAATGTGACATCATATTGCTCAAAGGATCAAAACAACAGATCTAATGAGACTGACTTGGTTTACTGGGGATTAAAAAATAAGGAGTGGGTGGATTTTTATCATTGTAGGGTGGTTGTGTTCACACAATGCCAACACACGTGTAAGGACAAACACCATGATACCTTTTAAGGTGCATCATAAGCTTAGCTTTTCCCTTTTTATTGAGGCTCTTGTGCAACTTTTTAATGAAATTTTACGAATTGTGTTTTAGGCCCCTTCGCACATTTTCCATTACATAATTAATGATCACAATTGCTTTTCTGTCTTTTTCAGTGTCCATCAGAAGGGTGGTTTTGGTTGGAAAGACTGGAGCAGGTAAAAGCTCATCAGGAAATACAATCCTTGGAAAAAAAGCTTTCAGAGCTGCTAAAAGTGCTTCATCTGTAACCAAAGAGTGCTGGAAAGAGACTGGAAATGTGGCTGGAAGAGAAATTACCCTGGTAGATACTCCAGGTCTGTTTGATACTGGTGTTTCAGAGGATCATCTGAAACTGGAGATCAGTAAGTGTATAAACATGACAACACCTGGACCTCACGCCATCATCCTGGTCATTAAACTGGGTCCATTCACTGAAGAAGAGAGACTCTCTGTGGAGAAGATCAGAGCAATATTTGGAGAAGAAGCAGATAAACACACAATCATCCTCTTCACACATGCTGATGAACTGACCAGCACTATTGAACAATACATCAGTGGAGCCAAAGAGGACCTGAAAGAAATCCTGAATCGCTGTGGGGGAAGATATCATGTCTTCAATAACAAAGACATGGAGGATCGTAATCAAGTTCTGCAGTTGCTGAAAATAGTAGATGACATGGTCACTGCTCATGGAGGTGGGTTTTACTCCAGTAAATCTTATCAGAATATAGAGGCCAGACTGAAAACCACAGAAGAGGAACTGTTGAAGCTGTATGAGAAGAAATTACAAGACAAAGAGAGGGAACTAGAGTCCAGATTTACTGAAGAAAAGAAGAAAATGTTGGAGACAATTGAAACACTAACAACATCTAATCAAGAGAAAGAAAGAAAGATCAACGAGTTGCAAGCACTGGATAAGAAACGAAACTATGAAATGATGGAGTTTCAGCGTTATTATGAGGCAATGTGTAAGCAGGTCAGACAGGAGGCGGAACTGATCTGTATTAGTGAAGATGAGTTGATAGGGATCATTACTCAGTTAAAAACCTTAAAATGCACTGCACAATGACCAATAACAAGGAATATATAAACGTATCACGTATATTTAACTCTCAAAATGGATCTTTACTAATTTCACTTTGCTATGTAGGTTTTTTCTCCAGTACTTTTTCTGCAGTGCTTGCACCTCTTTTAAATACTTTGTGTATTTATAAAAACGTAAGACAGAATGATTTAGTGTGACATGGAACTTATAAACATGTAGTATGAATCTACATTTGACATACTGTACAAGAGTTTATAATAAAGTAAAAATACAGCTGAGCTTGTCAGCCAGTATACATTTGTTGCACTTTTGTAAGACTGTTTACTTTGATACTTTGTACAATTTGTTACCTGTTCATTTAAAACATTCTAGGGCAAACATTAACAAGTTAAACAATGACATTTTCAGGAAATTCAGAAAATAGTTTGAATGTCAGTTTTTTCTTAAAATTAGGTTTTCATTAAATTATTATTCTATAACATCTTGCTTATCATCTCTAAAACATTTCACCATGCGTTTGGTCCTAGATCATATATATTGTGGCGGGAGGAGCAAACGACAGACACAGTGGGTGTGGCGTCAGGCCTCCGAGAGGCTTTTATTAAACAGAAAATAAAAGAAAAGTGTCCAAAGGGGAAAATAAAGTGTCCAAATAAAAAGGGGATCTGGTGTCCTCGAGTGCTGGGGTTCCGTGAAGGAGGGGCAGTGTTCGAACGGGAAGGGTCCAGGTAAGGGGCGGAGTCCGGCAGCCGCACGCGCTCCCCGCTTGGGACCAGGGTGCTAGGGGCGGCGCCATTTCCTGCGGCTTCGTCTCTTCCGAGCTTTCACGATGCTTCCAATGGGGAATTTACAGCCCGGCATCCTGGCCCGTCGGCCGTCTTGGGTGCGGTATTCAGCCGGTGTTGGCGCGGGTTCCCTCTTCACCCCTTCCTGGACCCGCGAGGACACCAGCGTGCATGCACGGGGGAGAGACCGGTCTCCTGAGGAGAGGCGCGCTCGGCATTTAAACAGCGGCGGTGATGAGGCTTCATTCCATTCAGGTGCTCCTCATCACACGCCGCCAGCCCGAGACGATTCCGCGCCCCTCCTCTCCCATTCACACCCACTCCTGTTGGGAGCCTGGAGAAGGGCGGCGAATAAGGGACGGGGTGGTGATGATAATTAGTGGGGAGGCAGCCGACTCATCACAATATGTGTGTGTGTGTGTGTGTGTGTGTGTGTGTGTGTGTGTGTGTGTGTGTATGTATGTGTGCACCTGGTATTTATCACGTTGTGGGGACCAAATGTCCCCACAAGGATAGTAATACCAGTAAATTTATAAACAGGCTTATAAATCATGCACAATGAGTTTTTTTGAGGAAGTAAAAGTGTGCACAATCTCCTGTGAGGGCTAGGTTTAGGTGTAGAGTAGGTGTAGGACGATAGAAAATACGGTTTGTACATTATAAAAACCATTACGCCTATGGAATGTCACCATAAAACATATAAACCCAACATGTATGTGTATGTGTGTTTGTGTGTGTGTGTGTGTGTGTGTGTGTGTGTGTGTAGACGTACATTTCTTCAGTCCTGCTGTAATCCTGGATTCTCCTCCATGATCCACACTAGAAAAAAAACAGAGACACATTCATCAGTCAACAAACTGTTGCTGTGTAGTTGCCAAGGTACTTGGAGTGGTTGCTAGGGAGTTGCTACTTAGTTGCCAGGGTACTTGGGTGGTTTCTATGCAGTTGCTATGGCACTCAGTGTTGTTGCTAGGGTGTTACTACAGGTCCTTCTCAAAGAATTAGCATATTGTGATGAAGTTCATTATTTTCTGTAATGTACTGATAAACATGAGACTTTCATATATTTTAGATTCATTAACACACAACTGAAGTAGTTCAAGCCTTTTATTGTTTTAATATTGATGTTTTGGCATACAGCTCATGAAAACCCAAAATTCCTATCTAAAAAAATTAGCATATCATAAAAAGGTTCTCTAAACAAGCTATTAACCTAATCATCTGAATCAACTAATTAACTCTAAACACCTGCAAAAGATTCCTGAGGCTTTTAAAAACTCCCAGCCTGGTTCATTACTCAAAACCACAATCATGGGTAAGACTGCCGACCTGACTGCTGTCCAGAAGGCCATCATTGACAGCCTCAAGCAAGAGGGTAAGACACAGAAAGAAATTTCTGAACGAATAGGCTGTTCCCAGAGTGCTGTATCAAGGCACCTCAGTGGGAAGTCTGTGGGAAGGAAAAAGTCTGGCAGAAAACGCTGCACAACGAGAAGAGGTGACCGGACCCTGAGGATGATTGTGGAGAAGGACCGATTCCAGACCTTGGGAGACCTGCAGAAGCAGTGGACTGAGTCTGGAGTAGAAACATCCAGAGCCACTGTGTACAGGCGTGTTCAGGAAATGGGCTACAGGTGCCGCATTCCCCAGGTCAAGCCACTTTTGAACCAGAAACAGCGGCAGAAGCTACAGAGAAGCAGCACTGGATTGTTGCTCAGATTTTGCATGTCATTCGGAATTCAAGGTGCCAGAGTCTGGAGGAAGACTGGGGAGAGGGAAATGCCAAAATGCCTGAAGTCCAGTGTCAAGTACCCACAGTCAGTGATGGTCTGGGGTGCCATGTCAGCTGCTGGTGTTGGTCCACTGTGTTTTATCAAGGGCAGGGTCAATGCAGCTAGCTATCAGGAGATTTTGGAGCACTTCATCAGAGATGAAGATTTCATTTTTCAGCACGACCTGGCACCTGCTCACAGTGGCAAAACCACTGGTAAATGGTTTACTGACCATGGTATTACTGTGCTCAATTGGCCTGCCAACTCTCCTGACCTGAACCCCATAGAGAATCTGTGGGATATTGTGAAGAGAAAGTTGACAGACGCAAGACCCAACACTCTGGATAAGCTTAAGGCCGCTATCGAAGCATCCTGGGCCTCCATAACACCTCAGCAGTGCCACAGGCTGATTGCCTCCATGCCACGCCGCATTGAAGCAGTCATTTCTGCAAAAGGATTCCCGACCAAGTATTGAGTGCATAACTGAACATAATTATTTGAAGGTTGACTTTTTTTGTATTAAAAACACTTTTCTTTTATTGGTCGGATGAAATATGCAAATTTTTTGAGATAGGAATTTTGGGTTTTCATGAGCTGTATGCCAAAATCATCAATATTAAAACATAAAAGGCTTATGAACTACTTCAGTTGTGTGTAATGAATCTAAAATAAATGAAAGTCTAATATTTATCAGTACATTACAGAAAATAATGAGCTTTATCACAATATGCTAATTTTTGGAAAAGGACCTGTATATACACACACACACACACACACACACATGTATTTCAGTTCCTGTTAATCAAAAACACAATTAGGCTTTTCTTTTAAGCCTATAGAGCCTTTTAAGGCCAGCCACAGGAGGTCTTTGAATTCGGTTTCATCTGTAATACCCCTGAGCAAATACAAAATAAGGGCACAGGTTGAAGAGTATGGAACCCGCCGCCTTCCTGGCTCTTGATCGTAGAACTGGATCTCGCATTCCCGTGGAAAACCCGCTCCCGTTGCAAACATGAGAACTTCTTCAAAGGTAATGTCAAGCTCTTTATCTTAGAAAATGAGAGAATAGTACAAAACGTTTACATTCTGCATTCTGCACAATGCTTTTTGGCATAAATAATTTATATTGCTTACATTCAATAGACATCAGCCAACACTCCCAGAGAAAGATGGTGTCCTCCTCCCTGTCTCTGGTATTGCTGCCTTGTGGACTCCACTTGATGTAGAACAGCTCCTGAATATCACTTTGTGACAGTTTCTCAGGTGTGTATATGAACATTGGAGTAAGGATGAGCGAGTACAGCATTATCTGTATCTTTATCTGAATCTGTTAACCATATGAATTATCTGTATCTGTAGCTGTACTCGGAGTGGGCGGGGCCTAACCCGGAAGTGGGTGGGATTTAACCTGGAAGTTGGTCATGTTGTCTTGAAATGGGCGGGGCTTTAACCGGTATGTTATTTTAAGCATGCAATTGATAAAGGTTGATCAGAAATTGTTATATTTATTGCTGATTAGAAAACTATTTACATGACAGCATCAGCATTGAGCTTCAGATCAGTGGTTTTGATCATGATAACAAACGAACTATATACAGAACAAGTTTTGCAACAATGAATACAACACATGCGGTTGCAATTATGAAGTAAAATGTAATGAACAAGAGTTTTCATTTCAACATAACTTTCTTTTTTTAACCTTGAGCAGTGTGATTTTTTATTTATTTGGTTCTTTTTTTTCACACCAGGTATGTGTGTGTGTGTGTGTGTGTGTGTGTGTGTGTGTGTAGCTAATTCATTTGTAATATAGTTTTTTTATACCACTACTTCGAACCAGCAGAAGGTTTAAAAAAAAAAAAAACTCAGATGAATGGCAGAGAGAGGGAGAGAGAGTGTGTGTGTGTGTGTGTGTGTGTGTGTGTGTGTGTAACTAATTAATTTCCTTTATTTATTTATTTATTTATGAAATACAAAAAAGAAAGTGTCAGACACTCAGTGAGTGAAGTAAAAAAAACTGGTCAGAGCCAGTTGACGGTTTAAAAAAAGGAAAAAAAAATTCTCCGACAGGCAGAGACGCGAGTCGCTTTTAACAAGCACCACGTCTGAACAAACCCCACGTTTACCAAAACTTTACTGGTTAAGTAAGTACTACAAACAAACCAAAGTAAAAAACAAACCTGAAGCTGAAGAAACCCTAAACATTAACGGAAAAAAACCTGAGTGACTGAGGGAGAGAACGAGAGAGAGCGCGCTGTTCTCTTCTCTTCTCAGTGTTCTGTGTGTGTGTGTGTGTGAGCAGAGCGGGACACAGCAACACAATAAGGGGCCGTTCACATGTCGCGCCTAAAAACGCGTGGAAAATGCTAGGCGCGCCACTTTCTTCCTTATCAACAAAGCGCTCGGGCGCTTGCGCTCCGGAAGCGTCTGCCGTTTCTAAGCAACCATCAGCTGCACTCTAGCTCCAAGCTTCGGTGCGCTTGCTGCATTCTGAAAAGTTGAGATGTTTTATCTCGATGCGGCGCGGACGCGCCTGGAAAAAACGAGCGCGTCGCACCGCGTCGCTTCAATTATGTGCACGCAAGCCGCGCTTCTACATTTAAAATAACGAATTTGAGCGCGCAAAAGACACTACATGTGAACGGCCCCTAAATCTGTATGTGTGTAGGGGAGGGGCGCTATGACTAGTCTATCACAGAACGCAGACACAGTAAACTACCCAATGAGAATTTTTATTCAATCCGAGCACAGATATTGACTCGTATTACTCGTATGATACTCGTACTCGGTAAAAGTGCTTTATCCGTGCCGGATACTCGTTTCAGCCGAGTATCCGGCTCAACTCTACATTGGAGTGAAGATATTATAGCTGCTCTCTACTGTTTGCCACAGCTGTCCACAGGCATCCATCCCAGCTACAAAATGTTGTATCATGCTGGCAACCCTGAAATACAAACAAATTTATTTAGAGGTATAGGTTATAAACAAGGGGCAACCTTCCGGTCTCCCTCGTGAAACCAACACGGAAGTGACTGAAACTGCAATTCATCGACTGGCCGCTTGAGGCTGGCCGCAAAAGGGAGTCAATCCCATTGACACTCCATGTTAAAATGCCCAACTTTACAGCAGAAAAAAGTATGTTTACAGCCTGGTTAAAAAATGGTTTTGGTCTATATAGCTAGTTTTGCCCTTCATGTCAACTGTGAGGGGGGTGAATTTTTTTTATAACTCATCGGTTTAAGTTATATTAAGCCTTAAAGTTCAGCATAATTAAGGGCGTGGCCACTTGAGTGACAGGGGGATTGCCGCTGCTGTCACCACTGTCGCTCTAGGCGGGCGTGGTTTCAGCAACCAGCTCCACCCACATAACGCCTTTTTGCCCATTTTTGATTATCCTGGAGTGATGCGCGATGACGCGATTCCAAGATGGCGCGGCCGAATCCCGCCCACAACAGGCTTCAAAATAGCGCTTCAGAATCCTACGGGTGACGTCATGGATACTACGTCCATATTTTTTACAGTCTATGGTTATAAATCAGATTTACACATATTTTAGATTTTTAAATAACGTTTAGCAATTACTTAATTATAAGCCCTCATTAATTACTGTATGCATAATTGTATATTTTAGATATTTATAGTTGTATATTTACATATTTTTTTACATGTGTATATAGCTTTATTTATTTATTTATTTATTTAAATGTATTATGGCTATCAAATGACACTATTATTCATATTTTAAAAATATCTCCTGTGTGATATAGTTTTCATCAATACAATATACTGAAAAATATTTCATTTTTATACTGTACTACAAAATTATTTTCTGTTATACAGATGATGTATGGTTGATTCCACTGCGAAGCAGTTGTATAAAACTATACATTTCTTGTCAGTTACCGCCCTAAGCAGTTAGCCAAAATAAGCAGTTAGCATTACTAAAACATGACTTGATGAATAATCATGTTTGATAATAGACTGCACATTGCCAAATATCCTCAAATGCAAAGAAGAAGAGCAAACTAGAAGAACAGCTATTCCTTGCTCAAATAAACAAAAACAAAAAAAACACATAAAAACCAGAAAACAATTTGTAACTTTCCCTGAGCAATCTGGAGACCACAACCTTTGCAACTGTAACAGTTTCGTTCAGTTTTGTCTTTTAGTTTAAATCTCATAGAATTTTAGATTTTAGTCGCTGTTGCAAATCTGCATCCTGGAAGGTTTCCGTGTTAAATGTCGCTGTATCTGCTTTCTGGCCACACATTAGTAGATTCCCGGGTTTTCCCTCAAATATTCCAAGTGATTCCTGCACTTCCATCATGAGGAGTCTTCAAAAAAGATAAAAATAAAAAAATAATTGTTTTAAAATGCAGGTCATTTTTAAACAATTTTTTGGGAAGTATCAAGATGATTTTTAAAAAGATTTGAATAAATTAATACTCAAGCTGCATGTGTATGTATACATGTAATAACACCTTATTTAAATTGTCACAATCATGTCATGAGAACGTATCATGTGTAGCCATCAACAATAATAATAAAAAATAGACTTAATGTAAACAAAATTTCTCTCGTTGTGGTCCTCCGTAGTCATCTGCCATCTCCCCAACAAATTTGAATGGTGCCCCCAAGTTTGAACTTCCAAAATGAAGCTTCAAATAACGTAAATCCTCTAATACAGGCCCGGGCCTTTATTTTACTCAAGCGCATCGCGGTCCAGGCCTTTATTAGAAGGAGGCCAGAATTAGAGACAGGCCTCTATTTCTATTTGAGCAAAACGAACTACCAGTAGAATGAAAAAAACAAGATTTTGTGTCTATTTGAACCTATAAAATACTAGGTTCATTCATTGAAAACGTACATTTACCATAACATGGTATGCATATAGAACATTAACAACAAATACCGGTATTTCTGGCTAATTTCCAGTATGGAAATATGGTAAATAAAAACGTAGCAAACATACCTGTAGTGCAATGTAAACGCTTGGTGATAATTAGGTTATTAATTCATAACAAAAGGCAACAAACACCTTATCGCTCCAAAGTTAAACCATTCGTGTCTCGTTTGGTTTGAAGTAAAAACAAAAATCCTCCAATTCTGTTTAATCCTCGTCCTCGTCAGTTTCCTCCTCCTCTTCATCTACAACAAGTTCATTATTGTACAGTTCCTCTTCGTCCTCCTCATGTTCTGCTGCGCGTCTGTTCTCATCCTCGCGCAGGCGAGCAGCAGTCAGGGCCTGTCGTCTAGCAGCGCAGGGCTGTAAAGAACGATACATTTTGGGTTAGCTGTTATATAGTTTCACTCATGAATGGACTTCATCTAATGAGAGAGAGAGAGAGAAAGAACAAAAGAACAAACGAACGAACGAAAAAAAGAAAGAAAGAAAGAAAGTAAGAAAGAGACTGATAGTGATACGTGAGTGCTGACCCTCTCGGAAGCACAGTATGAAGTCGTCCTCACTCCCTTCGGGTTTCACAGACTGCCCACACACTTTGAAGGACTTGATGATCAGGTCCTTGTCCAGCTTGTCCCAAGCAGTGAGAACCCAGTCCACAAGCAGACGGCGACATGGTGCTTTTAGGTTCCCTCCACTTGTGTATTGCTTGTCTGTGTCCCCACCCATCCACTCATCATACAAAGCATGTAGGCTCGCTTTGAAGGGCTGGTTCCACATGACATCGGGGGCTTGTACATACTTAGTACAGCCTCCTGGGATCACTGCGGTTGTGATGTTGTAAGGCTTCAACTTGGTAGAGGTGCTGATGTGACAGCAGTAGGCATCCCACACCAGCAGGCGCGGACGAAAGCTGAATTTGCCTACCACTGATCTGAGCCATGCTGTGGTCAAGTCGTCATTCATCCAGCTGTTGGCAGATGTGGAGATGACTGCTCTTGAGATCTCTTGCTGCATTGCCTTCACTTCACGGATGGCCCCCCGGAAGACGACAAAATCCTTTAGTTTAGTGCCATCAGCCAAGGACAACACTGAGATGGCTTTTCTCGTGCCCTGTTGTTTTGAGCGAAACACTCTTCGCCCCTCTTACGTCAACAGTACTGGGAGACACCATATCGAACCAAACGGCAGTCTCATCCATTGCAATTATGTCCTTGTCTGAAATTCTTTTCGAGACAACAGTCTTGCTCACGTAGTCGACGAATGAGACAAGGTTCTCCGTGAGGAGATCTGGGTCCTTCTGAGCCATTGTGGTGCTACGGCGCAATGCAAAGCCATTTCGGGTTAAAAACTTTTGCAGCCAACCTCTGCTAGCCAGAAATCTTTCCCCTCCATCACTCACTGTAGGGTATATTTCCAGAGCCTTGTTTCGGATCATTTTTCTTGACACTCGGTTATGATTGTCCCTCATTGAATGGATCCAATCAGAGAGCTTTGTGTCCTGCTCCTAGCTAACCTTTTTTCTTCCTCCTCCTGGCAGTCTTGCTCTCTTTTTGTTTGCTGCGGCTAAATCCATTTTCTGTTTTTTCCAGTATCTAATTCTTTTCGGGTCAATGTTAAAATGTTTAGCAGCTTGTTCTCCAGAGTGCTCTGCAGCATAATCCAGCACGTTCTCTTTGAACTTGATGTCAAATTTTCGTCTCCTATTTGGCTTCGCAGCTGCCATGGTAAACGTTAGCCTACTGGTGACTGAAGTCTCACGTGCAAATCAAAAGTGAGATGATTGACATGACTCCCCCCCTGTGGTAATTGCATGTTACTGTCACAAGCATAATTTTGAGGCCTGCCCAGACAAACGTTGTTTCTAATAATACCCCCGGCCGCTATTAGAGACCGGCCATTATTTACCTCAGCTGACAGCGAGACCGGCCAATGTTGGAGACCCGGCTGCTAATGGAAAACAGGCCAATATTAGGGGATTTACGGTATACAACATCATGTAATTTTAATCCTGTATGAACTTCTTCATTCTTCTGTGGAACATAAAGGAAGATACTCTGAGAAATTCAAAAATTTTGTCTTTAGAGTAGAAATCAAGGGTAAATGAATATGTTTGGTTACATTCTACAAAATGTCTTTTGTGTTGTACAAAAGTAAGTAATTTTTACAGAATTGATTAGCAATAAATGTCCTGCATTCTAGCTCAAAATCAGTGCTTTATAGCATGCATTTCTATTTGACAAGAATGCATTATTCATTTGTTGCATTTGAATTCAGTATCTATCATTATTTGATTCTGTCCTGTTTTATTTATACATTTATTTACTTCAATTAAAGGCCCTATAACCCAAACAAAACTCACAGGGGAACTTGTGGGCTGGATTTGACCCAGGCCAAATTTTAACCCCAGTCCAGCCCTGCACTCCATCAAGGATATAGCCAGTGTCCGGCTCGTTACTCGAAAAAGATTATTTCTTACTAGTTATTATTTCTCCACTACTAGCTAGTTATTATTTCTCCACTACTAGACTGACACAGGCTGCTATACACAGCAACAGAGAAGACTCGGCTGGGTGAAAAAAGACTTCACTGCATCACTATTTTTTTTGAATAGATTTTTGTACCTTAACTGGGTTCTGGAAGCAGTTTATAGCTTTTGGGAAGCAGAGTTTGATCGGGAGATTATTCCATTAGGGGCCGTTCACATGCGCGCTCAAGTATGTTGTTTCACATGTAGACGCGCGGTATGCGCGCTCACAATGGAAGCGACGCAGACACGGTGCTACGCGCTTGTTTTTTCCAGGCGCGTCCGCGCCGCATCTAGATAAATACATCTCAACTTTTCAGAATGCCACAAGCACAGCGCAGGTCATGTGACCAGAACCAACTAATCAGCTTCACCCTTTCCCTTAATAACATTGAAAAACAGCCAAGTTGGAGGAACAGCTCATCATATCTGTACAGGAATAACCATTTTAAAATAAATCATACCTGCAAACTTGTCGCTTTTCGGCGACAATCGCCGTTTTCATTGTCAAATGGGTCATTCACGTGAATCGTGTAGAACCGGAGAGTTTTTTTAGGGAGGGAGGGGGGGGGGGGGGTTGGACTTGCGTTAATTGACATCTGGGCCGATCGGAATCTCAACTGAGCCCGCGCCTGTCAAGAGAGGGAGGTGGGGGTGGGCTTGCGTGCCATGTAGGCCATTATTGGACAATTCTTATAAATGACATTTTTCCTGGACCAATCTCAGCGCTTGCTTCAGTATCTTGAAACACACTGTCCTCTGTGTTCGCGCCTGTCAAGAGACACCTGACCTCATGTGGAAACTCTGATGGACATTGAAATGACCGTATGCACGGAGCGTTCTTTAGAACTTCTGCATAAAGATAAGCAGCTCGTAAACTTCCGCTAAAGCTCATTTTATATGTGCTATATATTAGGTGGACACTCTTGAGACTGATCTACTGCCTCGTTCTTATCAGAAACTGAGAAAAATGATAATTGCAACATTATAAACAATGTTAGCGACGTGAACATTCAGTTTCTTATTATTTAACAACATATCATTTAAATGCGGAGCCTGGTAATCCCGTACTCTCCGTATCTGCATAGTTGTACATTTAAATGCTGACAGCTAAACACTATCATAACGTGTTTAGGCTAACGTTAGCTAGCCATACTTCTCTTCAAGGACATCTTAATTGTATTCTTGATAATCACTAACTTGCCTTCAAAAGCATGAACACATTTTTAAAATCTTATCACAACATTTTAAAGCCTTTATTATTTTCCAACTCTACAGCTGTGAAATAAAATGTACGTCAAGGACTCATTTTTCTTTCATAAAAAACTGACAAAATGACTTTGCAGAAAACAACGTCTTTTTTAAAAATAATATGGAATTACCCATTTAACCAATAGATGGCAGCAGAGGATTATTTATTATGCAGCTGCCTTTTAAACTCCCTATATTTTTCAAGATGGCTTTCTTTTTGATTTATTATACAATATCCAGTATAATAAATTGTAGTACTTTTACCGCCCTTAAGTGTATATATATATATATATATATATATATATATATATATATATAATAAAGCAAGTGCAGAAAGACATTAACCCTCAAAGACCGAGACAGCCGCCGGCGGCTAAAAATAACTATTGGTCTTAAATGTTTAATAACTTTTGAACCGCTAATCCAATTTGAATGCTTTAAAAAGTCTCGTAAAGTACAGAGTCTGCTCTTTTCAGTGATTTCGCATTTGTCTCATTTGGCTATTCAGAGGCTCCGTAGTAAGCGTGATTAGGTCATCACATTTCCTCAGCACTGATTCGTCAGATGAAATCAACACGTTTTGGTCCTCTGAGCCAAACAGGAACGATTGTTGATGCTTAGTCCCACCCCCGTGCCCCGATTGGTTCAAACTGTCATCTATTCAACCAATAAACATAGGTTTTGGTCTTTTGAACCACGATTAGTATGTTTCTTTGCAGATCTGAACAGACGCAAAGTGAAAGCAAAGTGTGTCTTGCGTGCATGAAAACAAACGCAAAATAACACATTTGCATGACAGCATTCTTTGAAAATGTACAGAAATACTCACGACAGAGCCCTTTGACATAAAACAAACCAAGAACAAGGATGAAACAACAGTAGATATTGGATAAAGCACTGGAATGTGGGTTTTCGGTCACTAGGCGATGTCCCGGTAAAATAGATTCCGACGCAGACTAAAGCCAGCAGATCCATCTATTTGGTTGTTATATTATGCAACTAATTATTATATAGTTTTTAAAGATTATTTGTACTATTTTTTCGGTTGCACTCTGTATATTTCTCTCTCATTTTGTGTGTAGTTTGTGAATAATTTGGATTGTTTATTTATTTTTTTGTTGCACAAGACAGTTTGTGCATTTTTTCTTGTGCTACTTTCTACACTATTTGTGTTTATTGTTGATTAAGAATATATTTATGAAATAGTAAATTATTTTCTACTGTGTTTTGCTATTATTTAACACTGATTCTGCAATGACTTTACTCCTGAAACGTTTTTGGACAGATCTATATTGTCAATAAACGAAATGGGCCTGTTTTTCACTGAAAAGCACCTAAATAATATTGTAATAATTGGCTATAACTTGCTTGGGGAATGTTATATATAGACAAAATTTTATTTGGAAGTGTAAAACACCTAAATACAAATTTTTAAAGAAAAAAATCTAAACTTCAGGAGTTTTTGTTTGAGTACACAGTAAAAAACACACAATTGTTGGTAGCGTTTTTTCCTAAAATTCTGGAAATTCACTAATTTTTAGAGAAAACAAAAGGAAATTTGTAATTTTAAATTAGCTAGACATAAAGTTCAAGTTCTTATGTTTATAATGATATATGACAATTGATGCTGACTGCTAGAATAGGTCTGAAAAAAACAAAGAAATATACAGGTGCCTCAGGTGCCCCAAAAATGTTCTAGGTCTTTAAGGGTTAAGCTCACAC